>NW_028221510.1:0-61641 GCF_014529385.1 Adiantum capillus-veneris
CCTACTCCTTGCTCTTGACACTTATCTAATGCATCTTCATGCACATGCAAAAAGATCAAACTCTTCATTACTTGAACGTGACAAGTCATTTTTACAACTTGTATCTACATCCATAGAGATGCTATCATCTGGTCCAACCACATCCTCTATCTCGAGCTCTGGAACCTCCTCGAGCTTTATCGTTTCCACTTCATCTACAAGGCATACCATCTTCCCTTTACCATACTTCAATGGAGCTTGAATAGCCACACCTTGACTTGGAACATCCTCTACCCAATCTAGAACCACCGACACCTCTTCTACAGTTGGAGCTGCTCTAACTGGCATTCTCAACATGGGAACTACCCCATCTCTTTGCAGCCACAAAACCCTCGGTTCTTCTCTCACAGGCACATTTTTTTACACCATCTTTGGCTCGACTTTCATCGTTCAAACACGGCACGGTATCTATTAGCGTCCAAACCAAAAGTCGCTAATTCTAAGAACCTAGCCCTAAGTGGCTAGCCGTAAGAAGACTGAAATGGCCAAACGATGCCCTAATCCAATTTAGAGTGGCCAAACCTAAGCGGCTTTACACAACCTACTTTAACGTTCCAAATGCAACGATCTATTAGCAACCAAACCAAAAGTTTTTAACTCTAAACCTCTAACCCTAAGAAGATTGAAATGGCCAAACGTTTCCCTAATCCAATTTAGAGAGGCTTAACCTAAGTGGCTTTACAGAGTGTACCCTAACCGTCTGAACACAACACGACATCTATTAGCAGCAAAATCGAAAACTATTAACCCTAAGCGGCTAGCCCTAAGCAAATTCAAATGTCCAAATGCTACACTAATTTGATTTGGAGAGGCCAAACCTATGCAGCTTTACACGGCGTACCCTAATGCTCCAAATACGACCATCTATTAGTGGCCAAACCAAAAGTCGCTAACCCTAAGCCTCTTAAGCCGCTAATCCTTAATGGCTAGCCCTAAGCAGATTGAAATGGCCAAACATTCCCATAATGTAATTTAAAGCGGCTTTGCATAGCCTATCCTAATCGTCCAAATACGGCACCCATCTATTAGCGGCAAAACCAAAAGCCGCTAACCTTAAGTGGCTATCCCTAAGTAGATTGAAATGGCCAAACGCTACACTAATCCAATTCGGAGTGGCCAAACCTAAGTGGATTTACATGGGGTACCCTTATGCTCCAAATATGGCCATCTATTAGTGGCCAAACCAAAAGTTGCTAACCCTAAACCGCTAAACCTTAAAAAGATTGAAATGGCCAAATGCTCCCTTAATCTGATTTTGAGCGGCTTTACACAACGTACCCTAATTGTCCGACCACGATGCCCATCTATTAGCGGCCAAACCAAAAGCCACTAACTCTAAGAGGCTAGTCCTAAGCAGACTGAAATGGCCAAACGCTACACTAATCCAATTTTGAGTAGCTAAACCTAAGAGGTTTTACACGGCCTACCCTAAAACTCCAAATGCAGTCATCTATTAGCAGCCAAATTAAAAGTTGATAAACCTAAGCTGCTAATCCTTAGTGGGTAATCCTAAGCAGATTGAAATCATCAAACCCTCCTCTAATCCAATTTAGAGTGGCTTAACCTAAGCAGCTTTACAGAGCTTACCCTAACCATCCGAACACGACACACATCTATTAGCGGTCAAACCAAAATTCGATAACCCTAAGCGGCTAGTCCTAAGCAAATTAAAATGGCCAAACGCTTCACAAATCCGATTTGGAGCGGCCAAACCTAAACGGCTTTACACGACCTACCCTAACGCTCCAAATATGACCATCTATTAGCAGCCAAACCAAAAGTCGTTAACCCTAATCTGTTAATCCTAAGCAGCTAGCCCTAAGTGGATTGAAATGGCTAAACGTTACCCTAATCCGCTTCGAAGAGGCCTAACCTAAGCGGCTTTACACAACCTACCTTAATTGTTTATACGATGCAATCTCTTAGCGGCTAAACACGAAGCCGCTAACCCTAAACAGCTAGCCCGGCCCTAAGCAGACTAAAATGGCCAAACGCTACCCTAACCCAATTTAGAGCGATGAAACATACAGGACTTTACACGGCCTACCCTAAGTGTCCAAACAAGACCATCTATTAGCGGCCAAACCAAAAGCCGCTAATCTCAAGTCACTAACTCTAAGCTGCTAGCCCTAAGCGGATTGAAATGGCCAGACACTGCCCTAATCCTATTTAGAGCGGCGTAACCTGAGCGGCTTTACGCAGCCTATCCTAACCGTCCGAACACGGCCATCTATCAGCGGTTAAACCCTAAGCTTCTAACTTAAGCAGCTTTATGAGACCTACCCTAACCGTCCAAACACGGCCATATAACCAAAATCCGTTGATCCTAAGCGGAGTGAAACATCCCTAAACGTATTGAAACGGTCAAACACTAAGTTTAAGCCGATTGAAACATGCAACTAGCCAGCCAGTCTTAAGAGACAAGCTCTAAACTAATTAAAATGATAAACTCTAACATTTTAACCTAAACATTCAAGGTTTAAACGGATTCAAATGGTAAACAAGCTCAGTTTTAATTTAAACATGAACAAAGTAACAAATTTTTTTTTGTTCAAGTATAAATTGATTTATACTGAATCAAAATAACTCATAAATGATTATTTTTCAATCTTATTCTTATTAACAAATTTTATTCTTTTTTCTTTTGAATGATAATATTTAATCAAAATTTAATAATTTTTTATTTAATTATAAATTTTTATATATGTGTGTGTGTGTGCGCGCATAGTGTATTAAGTTATGTGTAAATTTAAGTGCATCTTTATTTTTTTACGTGTTTATGTGTATGTGTGTGTGTGTACAAAAAAAAAAAGGATAGTATACTAGATGGGAGTTTCCTTGCATGTGCGCACTTTGTCTTTCCATTGCCTTGCACCATATTGCATGGGGATCCATCATCCACCATACTCGTTGGCATCATCGTTCTACGCAGGCTGTGAAAAGCGGCCAATCATAAAAAGCATAGCCGGCTTTGATTATTACTATTAGCCTAAGGTGGTGATTGGTCCACATGGCTCATTGTATGGGCCTCGTTTGGGAAAACCTCCTTAGGCCTACCAAGTAAAATAAAAAAGAAATGTTTCCCTCATGTTGACCTCAACTACGGATCATGTCTCCCCCCCTCCTAGCTCCTATGCCCAGCACTCTCATTGCTCGACCCTTCAGGCGCTTTGCTCAGTGCCTCTGCTTTCTCCATAGCTAGCCAACTATAGTCTCCTCTTCTCTGTTCCTCTTTTTCCCACCTTTGCAGTGTTACACCCTCAGATGCCATCCGCCTTGCACCATCTTGGCTTACAGGCTCCCTACTACACGTAGTCCTTTCTCTACCAAATTCCCCAATGTCCTAGCTGCTTGCTCACGATCGTTACTTTCTCAAGCACCTGATGATAGTGTCTTCGCACAAGCTGTTGAACAGACTAGCGTTTCCATGTTCACCCCTCCTACCTCTTTGCGTCCTAGCTGCTTGCTCACGATCGTTTGGATGCTTTCTCAAGCACATAATGATAGTGGCTTCGTGTAGGGCTTCGTGCAGACTGTTGAACAGACTAGCGTTTCCATGCTTGCCCCTCCTACCTCTCTGCATGTCGCTTCCCTTCTATAACCTTGCCAATCCTCGTTGCCTTCCTCTTCTTCGACATCACCCCGACTATATTTTATTATTATTATTATTATATATAACTTTTTAGGCTGCCCCAAAGAGGAAAGGCCCTAGTGATGGTTTCCCTTTTTGCTAATGAAAAAGAGAAGAATTTTAAAAATATATATAACATTAAAAAAAAATGCACAATCCTTTTGGTTGGTTGGAATACAGACATTTATGACAAAGGCAAAATTGAATCATGAAAGGGTGACTTTTCATCGGTTGAATAAAGTAATAATCACTTATATCTCTATAACTCCCCCACTCACTCTCTCTTTACCTTTCCACAATGCTCTCTCTTCTTTACTTTCTTTCTTCTCTCTCCCTCCCACGTGCTTCCTCAGGATCCCTTCCAAGAGTTTTGCTTCTCTCTTGATTCCTCTTCTACTAGGGTAAAGGGGCCAATACAAAACCGGCCCCTGTAATGGGACCCTAGACTCCCCAAGTTTAGAATTGTAAAGTTCCAATATTGAGACACAAGTAGCCTTATGGCGAGGTGGTTAGCTCAGCTCAACTTTAAATCATTGCCGTTGGATCTGTTCAAGCTTTGATGGCCGCCATGTCTCATAGCACCCCCTTGGTGTGTCTTTCCACTCACGTCCATTGTGTTACATGCAAAATATTCGATGTTCAAGCTTTGATGGCCGCCATGTCTCATATCACCCCCTTGGTGTGGCTTTCCACTCACGTCCATTGTGTTACATGCAAAATATTCGATGTTGTTGCGTGTCGCCGTCGAAGCACCATTCTTGGTGAGATGTTTATTGTAGGTAGGCGTTGATGAGCTCTTTCAATTGCGTCCATCCAACTTGAAAACGGTGGAGTATGCTGGCAACAATTTGCAGTTCCCCTTAGGTGGCCTTAAGTTGGGGGTTTTACCCTACATCCTCTGATGCAATTACAAAATTTTGAGCTCCAAGAAGATTAATAAAAGCTCGCACCATAGTAGCATCATATGAGCAAGACCTCCTAGCAAAGTGCAGAATAAGAGCATATTTGGAGAGTGTTGGAATTAGGGTTCCAGAGAAACGCACACAGCTTGGAGAAGACAAAGGCACACAATAGAGAGAGTGTTACTTAGTGTGAAAAGGAAAGATAGATATCCCTAGAGTCATGGGCGTATATACAATGTTCGGGGGAAAATACCTCCAAAAGAGGGAAAAAATGCCTTGCCGGTCCTAGTGTGTTCACACACATCACTACCACATGTATATGACAAATCCCCTCTGGAGTGATGCGGTGAAGGAGAGCTTGCACATGTGTAAAGGGAAGTGCACAAAGCTTTGCGAAAAGCTTCAAGCTTCTTACAAGACAATGCCTTTGTGAAAAGATCTGCAAGCTTGTCCTGTGTTGGCACATTAGCCAAGCTGATCTCTCCTGCTGAGAGCCTCTTCCTGACATAGTGGTAATGCACCTCAATGTGCTTTGTGCAAGCATGAAAAACTCGGTTCATCGCAACTACCAATGCACTCTGACTGTCAGTGTAGATAGTGTTGGCAGTGTCCTGCCCAACACCCAAATCAGCCATAAGGTGTGGAGCCATACACACTCAACCGTAGCTATGAAGACTGCCCTGTACACAGCCTCACAACTCAAAGTGGCCACAGTAGGTTGCTTCTTGCTCAACCATGATATACATTAACAGCCAAGAATGAAACAAAAACCACTTGTGGACACTCGCGTGTCAAAACAACCAGCCCAATCTGAGTCCGAAAAAGCATGTAAGTCTGGCGGCAATGATCCCCCCTTGGGATAAAACAAGCCAAGATATAAAGTGCCACTAAGGTAGCAGAAAATCCTCTTGATAGCCTGCCAATGCTTAGACCCTAGGCTATGCATAAATCTGCCGACCTGTGAGACTGCAAACTGAATATCCGGCCTCATGTTGCATACATAAATGAGGTGGCCAACAGCAGTTTGATAAAGAGTGACATCAGCAAGATCGCGAGCATCATGTAGACTCAACTTCAAACCTGTTTCCATGGGAGTGGCAATAGGTTTGCAATCCTCAAGTCCAAACTTACATAGCAATGTCTCTGTGTAACTTTTTTGACACAAGGCAATACCACCATCACACTCGTTAAACTGTATACCCAAGTAATGATGCAAGAGCCCCAAATCTTTCATCTTGAAAGTAGCATTCAAATCAGTCTTAAATTCAGCAATATGTCTCTCATTTGGTCTAGTGATCATCAAATTATCATCGTAAAGAACCACAATGATAAGTACATCATCCTCACACTTTACATACAATGTGCTTTCTGTTGAACTGTTACGAAAGCCTCGTTTGACCAAATGAGTGTCAGCTTTCTCATACCAAGCACGAGGAAATTGCTTCAACCCATACAAAGCCTTCTTACATCTGCACACTTTGTCCTCTTGTTCTTATATGACAAAACCGTGAGGCTGCGTTACATAAACTTCCTCAAATATGTCACCATTCAAGAAAGCAGTAACAAGTCTGATTGATGTACACCCCAACCAAAATGAGCTGTCAATGCACATAGAAAACGCATAGTAGTCATACGAAAAGGGGGAGCAAAAGTGTCTTCATAATCTATGCCTTTTTGTTGTGCATAACCCTTTGCAACAAGTCAAGCCTTATGGCGATCGATCTCACCATCCGGCTTGCGTTTCAACTTGTAAACCCACTTCATACCAATGGCCTTTTTTCCCAGGAGGAAAATCACATGAATTCCATGTGTCATTTTCTATAAGTGCATCATATTCTGATTGCATGGCAGCCATCCAATTTTGTGAATTTTGTGCTTCATCAAAAGACAGAGTGTCCTCAACATCATGTAAGCTAGACACAGCCAAAGCATAACAATCTGATGCATAAGATGCATGGCAAGAGCCTGAACAAGTATGACTAGACAAAGGTGCATCCAATTTACTGTCACACAAAGTGTTCACCAGCCATTTTGGCATACCTCTAGCCTGCTCATTCTCAGCCCTTTCCTCATCAAGTACATCATGTACATCTGCATCAATAATAGGCTGATCTGTAACATTTTCGGAAACCCCCATAGGCTGTGCATTTGCCTCATTGGAACTTACATTCATATTTTCACCACTGAAAAGAGGCAACAAAGTGTCATAAATGTCCTTTGAGCTTACATTACTGTCTCTAGTACATGACAGCAAGGGCTGAACAAGATCTTCCACAAACACTATATCCCATGAAACCAGAATACGTTTTGTTTGTGGATGATACAACCTGTAACATTTTCTTTCAGCACTATAACCAACAAAAATACATTTGACAGCCTTATCATCCAATTTTCTGCGTTGTGTTTGTGGCACCAGAGCATATGCCAAACAGCCAAAAACACGCATGTGATCAATAGAATCATGCCATGCTTCATATGGAGTAATAGACTGCAAAGCTTTCGTAGGACACCTGTTTAGTACATAAGTGGCACACATGATGGCCTCAAGCCAAAAAGAATGCGGCAAACTTAACTTTTGACCATACATCGTGCCATTTCCGTAAGTGACCTGTTTTTTCTCTCAGCAACACCATTTTTCTTAGGTGTATAAGGCACTTTACATTGGTGTTCTATCCCACGACTAGCCAAAAATGCATTGAATTCATGAGACATATACTCCCCACCTCGATTGGAACGGAAGGTGCCCATAGTACATTTCGAGACATTTTTAGCCATAGCCAGAAATTTTTTGAAGCACATAAAAACTTTGGACTTTGCTTTAAGAGGAAATACCCATGCATGCCTAGGGTAATCATCAATAAAAGTCATGAAGTACAGGTAATTGCCCAAGGAGGGAGTTTGCATGGGCCCACAAACATCACTATGCACAAGCTGCAACCTGCACGTGCCCGAACTGAACCATCCTTTGGAAACTTAGAACACTGCATCTTACCCAAAATAAAGCCTTAACAAACATGTTTGACAGGTGCTTCAAGAGGCGGCAAAGAAGAAACCATATCAGATTTCTGCAAACGCAGCAAACTGGCAAAATTTAGATGACCAAAACGTGCATGCCAAAGTTTTGCATCTGAAATAGTCCTTGAATCTGCAATAGCATTTGCAAAATTTTATCCACACTTGTCATACAAAGTGATCTTATACAGCCCACAGCACAAAAGGCCAAATGCAACAATTTCATCACCAAAACTGAGATCATGAACTGTATATCTGTCATCCACAAATTTGACTACAAGTCCAAGTCTAGCAAGTGCGGATACAAATAAGAGATTCTTCTTGATCCCAAGTACATAAAGTGCATCAACAAGTGTGAAGGAACTGCCATTTGCAGCAATAAGCACAATCTTTCCAACTCTCTGAACCGGAGAAGAGGCATTGTTGGCACAAGTGACTGAATTCCCATGAGGTACAGACTCAAGAGAGGTGAACAATTCACGATGTGAGGTACTGTGCTTTGTAGCACCACTATCGAAATACCACACATGTGAATTTGCAGCAACTGACAAGCATGCATCATGGATAGCAGGATTGTAAGTGCACTCTGCGCTAAAAGCCCATTCTGCATCAACATCAGCATTACAATATCCTTTCACAAAAGACTCAACAATGGCTGCATTTGTAGTGGAACCAACATTTGCAATGGAACCACCCTCTTTCTTCTTAGCCTCTTTGGCCTTCAACTTAGGACACTGCTTGATCAAGTGATCATTAGCTTTACAATAATGGCAACGCATCTTCTTTTTTCCCTTATCACCAGAATTGCCAGACGAAGTGCTACCAGCAGAAGCATTAGGAACATAAGTTTTGCCACTCGCAGCAGAACCATAAGAAGTGGTTGCATTGCTGTTACCACCCTTTCTTTGAGAAGCAATAAAAGCCTGTTCAACTGCACGCTGTCTAGTCCTCTTCTTTCTAGAAAGTGACTCTTGCAACAACAATGTGCATAATGCATCAAACTTGACAACTTCTAGATTTCCTTGGGTCATAAGTCTCCAAGTACTAGCAAAAGTCTGGTAAGAATCTGGTAAGGCATCAAGAACAATTTGCACAAGGGAACTGTCTGAAATGACTTCACCTGTAGAAATAAGTTGCTCATTGATATCCTTGGCACTACCAAGGAAAGTGTCCAGATCATCTTCCTCATGCATAATATTCGACTCCAGTTCTTTATGCAGCAAAGGAATTTTAACCTCATTGCGGCTTGCATAAAGACCTGCTAGAATATCCCAAGCCTGTTTTGCAGATTTTGTTGAACGGATGTGAGGAACAATGGTACGCTTCACAGACAACGAAATCAATGCATGAGCCTGCGCATCGTTTACATCCCAACGAACTTGTTCTGTCGTAGGCAAAATAACTCTAATAGCAGCAATCCTTGCAGCAAAACCTGCAAGATCCTCAACATCGCCTACATCCTCAGAACCAGGACGTACATCAATGTCGTGCACAATATTCCAGACGCCCTTTGACACAAGAACCTGTTGCATCATATAAGCCCACATAGGGTAATTGTCCCCATCCAACCTGTCATCTGCAGCAAACATCATGAACACATCTGTGTTGTTGTTAGCCAGGGCAAATGCTGCACCTGATGCTAAAACTGCCCGAAAATAGGAGAAACGGAGGTGGAAACAACACGTGATATATAGCACAAACCGTAGAAGACTGTAAGGCACTTGTTATGCAAAAAACGACACTAACAAAAATTTTGCACAAAATGACAAAATTGCCTGTGCAGACCTGCTTGTAGTGGAACCGGAGACCGAAATGAGCCCGAATCAGAAATTTGAGCAGACTGAGCTCTGCAAGGCTACCCGAAATATTTGTCGACCTGCGAACGCTCACCAAATCTCACTGTAATCGAAGAAAGTGAGCAGGCGTGTGCTAGAGAAGCTGGCGACTAAGCCCGGGAGGACGTAACCTATTCTGATACCAATTATTGGAATTAGGATTGCAGAGAAATGCACACAGCTTGGAGAAGACGAAGGAAACTCAAGGCACACAATAGAGAGTGTGTTACTTAGTGTGCAATGGAAAGATAGATAGCCCTAGAGTGATGGGCGTATATACAATGCTCGGGGGGAAAACCTCCTAAAGAGGGAAAATGTGCCCCGGCGATCCTAGTGTGTTCACACACGTCACTACTACATGTATATGGTAACAGAGAGTCGGTGCAAGGCTAAGAATCAGAATCGCTTGCATGGTTTTGTATATAGATGAGAAGGTGTTCGATCATGCTTTTGGGAATGAGATGAAGGTGTTCGAGCTTCTTATCAAGGTAAGATATTTAAGGAGAAGGTGTTCGAGCATGCTTTTCTACCATACTTGACTATCCTATCATCATTTTGCATTGGTAATACCTGGAAGTTATGCAGGCCATACTAGATGTTGCTACCGTTTCCATCTCCCCCACTCAATTCTTCATCCCCATTCCGTAACCTATTGTTAGAGTTTCATGCTGGAATTTTTCCTTCCCTTCTATGTCCTTCTCTAAGGCCATGAAGCTGAGTGATCAAAGAGCCCCTAAGACATCATTTGCTTTGCAGAACCCCCGTCATCGCTCTTCATCCATGTAGATCGTCTTAAGTTTTCATGGTAACCTCGCCCTCCGCATCCTACTTTTTGCACATGACTTTCCCTATGCGCAAAATCATGTTTTTTGAGCATGGGGTCTCTCTCATGTCCAGGAATTCCTGTTGTTGTGCTCGTGGATCTGAGGTTTTTGTTGTCATGTTTCTTCACAATGTTGCATTCAGGGGTGCTCGTGATGAGGATCCGATGGACATTCAATTATGTTAAAGGCATTTCGGGCTACTGATGAATGAAGCGATCCAAATACACATATGCCACTACAAAGCAAGAAGGGCATACTTGAATATCCTCTTAATACTTTTTTACATTGATAGAAGGGTCTCTAAGGCCATAAAAAGGGTGAGCCGATGCATAGGATTGAGCGTGTAGCCGTAGTGAACGACGTAGACGTGGTTCTTCACCACCATCCGTTCTAGCAAGGACGAGAGGACCGACAAAACTCGAGGACTTTCATGCGGTACTGATTCGAGCATGTCTTTGCCATTGCCATGCTATTGAGCATCAGCTAGCACGTGGAAGAGGTTTCCATAGGTGTTCATAAATTGGTTGTCTTGGAAGGGCTAGCTACATACACAATTCCCTCCATTTCGTCCTCAGATTGGAAGAGAGAGAGAGAGAGAGAGAGAGAGAGAGAGAGAGAGAGAGAGAGAGAGAGAGAGAGAGAGAGAGAGAGAGAGAGAGAGAGAGAGAGAGAGAGAGAGAGAGAGAGAGAGAGAGAGAGAGAGATTGTATGTGAGTGTGTGTGTGTAAAAGGTGGTGAATGTACCTTCAGCTCTTCTAAAGGGTAGATGGCTATGGAGTGGATTGCGGGTTGGATATGTATATATATATATATATATATATATATATATATATATATATATATATATATATATATATATATATATATATAGAGAGAGAGAGAGAGAGAGAGAGAGAGAGAGAGAGAGAGAGAGAGAAGTACAAGGAAATAGCACACAAAAACACAAGTGGTGGGATTATCTGGTTTAATGCAGGTCACGAGCTGATAGTGTACTGCTTGTGCATAATCAACCATAGCTGTACAGAATGCTTGGAAAGGGTATCAGGAGGCCACAGGGTTTTGAACTTAAAGATCCACTGTCGTTTGTACATAGACAAGCGCTACTTTCTGTTGAGAGTAACATGAAGTTGTTCTTTCAAAGCTGGGGGGCGGTTGGGAGGGTTAGAGAGAGCACACCCTCTTGACCATTACAGTGCCTTAGGTGACAGGTTGGGTTGTTTTGATAGTGTCCACTCCATCTCTTCTAGAAACATGTCTATTCTTGAATGGATAAAAGATAGCTCCCATGGTTGCAGCTGGTATCTGCCAAGAAGCTCAGTTTTGTTCTTCCACCTATGCTCCGTAATGTGCCAGACATCTCTCCAGGTGATGATGTCCTTATTGTGAAGTCTTTTGGCTGACCTTAATTGCCTATGGTTGAGTTGGGTGATGGGGGGAGAGACCACCACATTGACTCGGCTACTCTGAGCTGCCATCTATATTTCCACTCCCAGTTTATTTTTAGTAAATTTATGTGTCTATTCTAGGCATTCCACAGTGATTTAAGTAGGTATGACCCCTTTGCTACGACATCAAAGGGTCCAAAGAACAACGTGAACCATGGTAGGTTTATGGTTCCCTGCAACCCTCGGATATGGAACCTATGTAATTCCCATAATAGCAGTGAGGCCCACTCTTCATCTGGTTGCTCCAAGGCTCTGAAAATGAGTTTTACAGTAAGCTTGTCGGCCCATATGTTTATTTGGTGAGGCCAAGTCCCCCTTGCTCTTTAGGAAGACAACAGATTTCCCAGTAAACTTTTGCTAGGCCTTTTTTAAGGGGGTCACCCGACCAGAGAAAGTTCCTGCATATTCTGGTTATATCTTTTATCTGAGCATCCGGGGGTCTCCAACATGAGAGGAAGAAAAGAACATAACATGAAATGTAGTGTTTGATTACTACAACCCAACCAGAGAAGTTAGCTTGAAAACCCAACCATCTATTCAGTTTGGTGTGGAATTTGTCCATGATCCATTGCCACCTTTGTGCCATTGTGATTTTAAAGCCAAAAGGGATCCCTAATAATCTGAATCTGATTCCATCCTGAATGATGGAGCATCCTTGCTCATCTACCCACCCAGGCAGAGGGGACCGAGAGGCTCTGATCCTTGTTTTGGATTGGTTTATCCTGGAGCCTGAAGCTGTATAGAAGTTATTAAGACATTCTCAAAAGGCTTTTAGAGAGCTATCATCATTTTGCATCAACACGTTAGTGTCATCAGCGAATTGAGAGAGGCACTGCTATCTCCCATCTAGCAACTTGATACCTCGAAGGCTCCCTTGCTGAATATTTTTTCTTTGACCAACCAATTCAAGAAATCAGCGGAGGTGGAAAAAAGGAGAGGAGCCAGTAGGCATCCCTGTCTGACTGATCTGTTGAGTGGGAATGTGTCCAACAGCCCATTGTTAATAGCCACTCTAGCTTAGGCATTTCCCAGGAGCGTTTGAACATACCTTACAATCCTGGGGCCAAACCCCATCATTACTAGACAATCGAGTATGAAGGACCATTCTAGCCTGTCATAGGCTTTGTCAAATTCAACTTTGACGAAGACGTAGTCTTGGTTAGATTCTTCAGCATATTCTATTCCTTCCCACATTGCAATTACTGCTTCCATCATCCTTCGCCCTTTGATGAATCCTTTTTGTTCAGAGCACAGCCACTCGGCAAGGGCCGGGGTAATTCTGAGAGCTATGGCCTTGGCAAAAACTTTGTAGGCAGAGTTTAGCATTGTTAGTGATCTCCAGTTGGATAGCCTTTCCTTCGGGCCTTTTTTGTGTAGTACTTTAATGATGCCTGTGTTGAGTTCAATCGGGAGGGCTCGATGTTTAACAGATTCTTCCCATACAATGAGCAAGATTGGTGCAATAGAATCTCTAAATGTTTGATAGAACTCAACAGGGAGGCCATTTATGCCCAGAGTCTTCTTAGGCTTAAGAGCATCAGTGGCTCTTTTGATTTCTCCTATCGAGAGCTCCGAGTCAAGTTGGACGCTTAGATGGGGAGGGAATACTCTTTTCTTGCAGTTCCGAATGATTCCTCTAGCCAGAGTGACAGCCTCATCGTGAACTTCTAGTGGGCTAAACAATTGAGCGAAGTGCTCCTTGGTTGTTTAGGTAGCATCTATCCAGTCTAGCCTTTCGAGCAAGAATTCCTTTAGAGTAGTTTTGCCAGTTGAATTCTCCAGGTGTGCCTACATCCCATAGGTCTAGTTGCTCCTTGAGGTTCTTCCATTCTTGTTTCTCTGTCCCTGCCACTGTTTGCCCTTTCATTAGGTATCGATCCTCCATGGACTCAACCATGTTAAAGTCCCCGAACAGAATGATTTGGCCCTTGACCTGGGCGAGTTGACTCCAAAGATTGGTTTTGTCTTTGACAGAGCCACCTGTATAGATGGACAACATAAGGCAGTTGATAGGGGCCTCTATGGCAGTGCTACCCAGTCCTCTCCTGAAGACGGTAGTGGTTGGTTAATCTTCCAGCTCAGACGAATCCCCATGGCTGTTCCTCCCGATCCTCTGTTGTGTGAGGAGTGGAACCATTAATGCTCCTTGGATATCGATTGCAACCTCTGTTCAAGCTCCTGTACTGCTATTTTGACTTCTTGAAGGCCTATGACTTCAACTGGGTAACTTTGTGTCCATGCTTTAATCTTCTTAGCTTTATTAGGGTCTGACAACCCCTTTATGTTCCACGAGAGTAGCTTCATTTTTTACTTCTTCTTTCCTTTCGATTTTTTCTCTGAGCCCTAGGTGAGGGCTGAGTTACTGAGTTGTGACTCCTTTTGTTGTCTTTGTGTACTTCTATTGGTGAGGGGCCTACCTCGGGTTTGCCTACATGGCTAGGGGCAACGTTCTCTTTGTTATGCTCATTGTTGCTGGAGGTTTTGTTAAGATCTATGGCGGTGGCTCTGTCTGCCCTGTTTACTTGCTCTTCCAGACGTGATTATGTGTCTTCGTCCTCCTCGGAGTCTTGACCAATCAAATCTTCCACCTCAGAATCTTCCCATTCAAGAAGTGAGGCTAGTAGTGCATACTAGTTGGACTGCCTAGGTTTAGCTCTATCGTTTACCTGCTTTTCTGCAGCGGGTCGTGTCACTCTGGTGGTCTGAGGAAGAACAGCTGCCGCTGGAGTTTGATTATTGCGCTCATTTTCCTCAGAGCTGGTTGGGGTCTGTTCAGGTTTAGGGTTCTTAATAGGGCAGTCCCGAACAAAGTGTCCTTTTGTTCCACAGTGGAAGCATGCATTTGGCTGGTATTTGTAACTCAAGGGTTGTTCGAAGCATTCCCCGTCATCTAGGGCGATAACCATAGCTTTCGAGAGGTCCTCTGAGATGTCCATCTCGATCAAGGCTTGAGGGTGCCAGGAAGGGATGTAGTCTCCTCGTGGGCGACCTCCTAGGACCTTGCCGAGCTGAGAGTCAATCACCCTAAGGTGGTTGTGAAAGTGTAGTGGTAAGTTCGAGAACTCTATCCACATAGGAAAGTGCGAGAGCGCGTCTCTTTTGGCATTGTATTCCTTATGCCATTTGAATAAGCACAGAGAGGAAGTACGTAGAAGCCACTGTCCCGAGCTAAGAACCCTAAAGGCCATGTCTGCATTTTTGAACACAAAGACGTATTGATTCTTGGGCAGGGCCTCAATGGTCTCTACTTCCGTACCAATAGCACCCCATTGGTTTCTAATCCAGCCTGTCATCACTTCAGAAAGGGGAAGTGGGCTAGGTGACGACCCTATAAGGGCTCTATTTTCTAGATCATTTTGGGTTTTGCGAAGTTGAACAGCGGGCAAAATAACCAGAGGCTTGCCGTCTGGAGTCTTGCCAGGGCCTCCTGCATAAGGGGCTCCGCTTCCTCCTGGTTGCGACTCAGCGGCAGCAGTATAGGTGGATGCAGCGGCAGCGCCTTCAATGGCCCCATGATGTAGCCCTGTTGGTGGGTTGGCAGAGGGTGGCTGTGTGAAGAACTCAGCATCCTGTCGCGCCTGTCTTGCTGCTTGGAGTTTGCTTATGCTGTCATGCAGAAGTTGGTCGTCATCGCAAGGAAATGGCCCAGTAGGGTTAAAGTGGGAGTAACTCTGCTGGTGAAAACCGTTTACTCCCCCTGCGTGGGCAGCCACGGAGTTATGATGCACTAGCATATGATGGGGTAGCCCATCCGATGCCCAAATGTTGGGAGATCTAGTGTCAGCAGTGAGCGCCGGGTCATCTCACAGGGTAGAGGTGAACAGATAGCTCGGGCGCTAGGTAGCTATGCCATCGCTAGGGTTTTAAACATTGTTTACAGCATGTGTTGTAGAGAGATTATCGTCAAAAATATTAATTGGTAAGGGGGAAGCCCAGCTATTTGAGAATAGATACAACTTCTGTCATTTGGCATAAGGGTTTTTCCTTTGCTTAGTTGGTGATGATGAACGGAGCTCTGTGCAAGGTTTTTTTTTTTTGCCATACAATTGTGAGTGGAGAAATGTTATATTGACTCGGAGAAGAATACATAATCAGCCTCAAGCACTAGATGTGACTTGAGGGGGCAAAGGTTCAAAAAGGAGGACTTGATCACAAACACAACAGAACTCTGACAAAAAGCTGTGAAGTAACACCTCCCGAGTAGCTAATGCAAGTTTTTGCTTATCTTATGTGAGTGATGAAACCCCGATGCTTTTGTTCAAGGACTCAAAAGACAGGTATGCTGCGTAGAATATGATACAAGGTGCAATATATATACACTAGAAATGCTTCCAATTTGAACACTTTTCCACAAGGCTGGATGCCCTCTTTTTGCATCAAAAAGACCCTTGCAAAAATAGACTCCAAACAACACCCTGGATTGTAAGAAATAATTGCATCACCAAAGCTGCAGAAAGAAAGCTGGCCCCCATGCCATAACGATCAATTAGAAGAGTCGTTCCAATGGCCACTCATTGGAGTAATGTGAAGGCCTCGCTGATTGCTCTGACATGATTGTTGGCGAGCAAGACTGAGCAGGATGGAGGCAATTGCTGGGCAGGGAGGGTTTTCATCGATTGCAACTTTGCCCTCGAGGTACAGCACAACCTCACTCATACGTGGCCTGTTCATGGGATGGTCTTGAATGCACTAGAGGGCCACAAATAAAGCTCTTTGAACATGCTGCCAGTCCTCCATGGTTTTGGAAACAGGAAGCTTCTCGTCGGGCGACATGGTGATACCCAGTTTAACGTCAATAATAGACTGTATATCACCTTTGATTGCTGCATCAAAAACCTCTTCAGGAAAACAGGAACCATTCTCAAAATTATGGTGCCCACTTATCAGCTCCAATAACACCATGCCATAGCTGTACACATCAAACTTCGTACTCATCTGGCCCTTGCCTGCCATCCAAAATTCCGGTGCCATGTAGCCTGGGGTGCCTCTTGCCAAGGTTGCAACTGAAGACTCCTCTCTGGCCATTAGCTTTGCAAGCCCAAAGTCTGCAATCTTGGGACATAAATGCTCATCCAAAAGTATGTTTTGCGGTTTAATGTCACAATGTATGATCCGCTGCCTACACTCCTCATGTAAGTAGCCTAATCCCTTTGCAATGCCCAATGCAATATTCTACCGCTGCCGCCAGTGCAGAAACATTACTGAATCATTTTTGTGCTTGCAGAATAGCCATTTGTCAAGAGAGCCATTCTTCACATATTCATAGACCAGTATCCTGTGCTGTTTTTCCACGCAAAATCCGAGCAACCTTACAAGGTGTACATGATGAATTCTTCCTATAGTAGCCACCTCATTCAGCAAATGATCCTTTCTGTGTGTTGAGGCCACCTCCATAACTTTTACAGCAATCTGCACGCCAGCCTTTAGCGATCCCCTGTATACGATGCCAAAGCCCCCTTCACCCAAAGTATTCATGAAGTTGCTTGTTGCAGATACGAGGGAGGAGTATGACATCTCAATTGGACGCTCTGTGAGGTTCTCAAGATCCAGCTCGGGCTTGGCTTCTGGCTTCTTAAATAACTTTGCCTTGACAATCCAGCAAAGGGTAAGAATGATCAACACAACAGTCGCTGCTGCTCCTCCCACTGCAATCCGAATTATTCCAGCGTTGCACGAAAGCACACCCGAGCAACCTACATTCAGCAAACACACTTTGTATTGTAACTCAATAACAATAAATATGTCTGGGCGTTTTTGAAAAATTCCGGAGTGGAGGATCTCTTGCAGTTGCTTGGTATTCAAGTGAGAAGAAAGAGTGGCCCAAAATTGTGGAGATGACGCTGAGGATTCCAGAATAGGCCTCGAGCTCTCTTTGTGTGGCTGTCGTGCCATCGTTCTCTCGCTCCCTCCCCGTGTACCAGGAAGACCTCACGGTGGAGATTGAAAAGTTTCCCGCTCTAACCACTCTACCAACGGGCTCTTCATTTCCTTCTATTGGTGCAACGTGATTCTAAAACTGGGTAGCAGGGTCCCTCATGAAAGACCCGGCTTTTTATTGGAAACTAGAGAGAGAGAGAGAGGGAGAGAAAAGGAGAGAGGCTTCTGGTGCTGGCGAAGAGAACGAAGGCAGCCAGGGGGCGACAGAGGTGCCGGGGGGTGGGGGTCCTGGTCTATAAGTGACAGTGCGTGGCATTTTAGGCCGTCTCGTCTCCGCGGCAAGCTTTTTTGGGGGGGGGGGGCGGCGGGGGGGGGGGGGGGGGTGTTTCACTCTCCAATTCGCCCACCCTTAGAGTAAAGGAGGAGATCGAGCCTTGTTGGCAAAACGATGCATTACTACCACCGGGGTGTCTCGCTTCAAACCTCCAATTTTGTTACACTAGCAATCTTTGGCGGTTTCCTACATCGTCTCTACACTCTCGACCACGCTCACTTTGTTCCTGCTTGTAGATCTCACCTTTAGCTTCGTTTTACGCTCCTCCATGCTTAAACGGTGCACAATGTGCTCTACAATCCCTGGCGCGGCTTAGGCGGCCTTAACTTGGTCCCATTTACCCTAGTTCACTGCATGATTGGGCTGAGATTAAAGCCGCCTCGCCCCCCCCCCCCCCCCCCCCCCCCCCCCCCCAAATTTGGGCCTAAGATCCCCTCTAAGCCATATGATCGTGCCATATTGTGACGAGGGGAAGAGGGGGAGGGATATCCGCTGGAATCCCATTGAGTAATGGGACTTCTTTTAAGGGAAAATTACCAAAATACTTCGTTAATTTGTGAAAATTTCCAAAATACCCCTCAAATGCTAAAACTTTCCTATAAACCCCCAATATTTTATCATAAATTCCCAAAATGCCCTTCAAATTATCCAAATTTCTCAAAATACCCTCTGGTTGTGAGATTAAATTTCTCCAAAGGTAAAAGAAATTGTAGCTTTTCATAAGCAGACTGATTGTCTATAAATACAAGATGTTAAAAATAGAATTTGAGTTGGTTATGTTGGCTTCGAAGATGAATTGCTTCATTATTTTTATACATAATTGCCTTTACTGCAAGGTAATTTGTGACAAATTACATGCTAAGCACTCAAATATGGATTTCCATTGTCAAAAAGAAATACAGATTAGAAAATCTTGAGCAATCCAACCAACTTAGGTACAAGGGTACTTTGGGAATTACCACAAATTAGAGGGGTATTTTGGCAATTTGCACTTCTTTAATATGAGCCATTTGGTCTCCTCAATCTCAAAAAAATAAGAAGTCTTTCAAAACATATTAAGTGCTTAAATGAAGGGTGATGACATAAAATTCAATATCTGACATTCTCAAATGATTTTCTCATCTTAAAGTGGCCATTTAAAATGGGGAGATTCAGAGACTAAGAGGTAGCATATTAATATGTGTGCTGCTAGACTTATCTCAATAAGGGACCAAGGAGAGCGGAAGTCTACCAAAGAGCAATGTGAACCCAATGAAGCTTGAAATGACCTTAGGGTAAGCTTCATTAAATCCATCGGCTTGTCCCCGTTTGTGTGTGTGACCACCCTTTAGGGGTTACCTTTTGACTTGTTTTAGGGGTCCCCACCATGTGGCTCTTCACAAGCTTAAAGAGACAATGAGTTTGTTGAGCGATGGGTGTTGAGCATTTAATGTCTGGCTCTTCACAAGCTTAAAGAGACAATGAGTTTGTTAAGCGATGGGTGTTGAGCATTTAATGTCTTTCATACACACACATAGGTTCTGCAACAGATATTCCAGAGGTTGGATATAGAAAGATGAAAATAGAGGGATTTTGCGAGCTTAATAGGATAGACAAATGAAGTGCAATTGAATCATGTGAGAGCTCTGCAAAACGGTGTTGATTAGTACTTTGTACACACACAAATTGCAATATCTAATGGTGGCTTTAATAGGAGAAATTTTGCAATGAAGTAAGCTAAAAGCGAGAACCAAAAACCACAAAAAAAATGTTTATCCTTTCCTTAAGCAAGCCTATCTAACCATGGAGGGTAGTGGCCTCTTGGATGTGCCAAGGACATGCCCACACATAGCTAGATTATGGCTTAATGAGTGAGAGATACAAACAATTATGGAGAATGCTAATGGACCGTAACAATAATTGAGAAATACTAATCCCTCTAACGGAGATGCTAATTACTAACACACTAATAACAACAAAACTTAGCTAGCAAAACCATGGTTCTCTGATACCACTTGATGGGAATGGGATCGTGCTAGCTAGGGTGGATGAAAGAGAAACATAGTGCAAGTGTGTGAGTGTGTGTAAGCAAGATTATCACTCAAGTGAATTAGGTTCTAAGATAGATTAGCTTGGACTCATAAACACAGTCTTGAGTATTGACTTAGCTTAGCACATGCTCACTATAGACAAGCATGTAGTGAAAACTTGAACTGTGTAGTTTATTCATGAATGTGAGCTTTAAGTAGCTCTAGAGCTTGACTCCATTACATAAGGAATAATTCCTCCTTCACTCAAACTTTAGGAAAAAACCCACACTTTACATCATGCTCCTAGCTATGTTGCCCACAATTAATCCTAAATCCTATTGGGTCGCCGATATGAAGAACCAATGAGAATTAATCTTTATAAAAGAACGCTTAAACCTCGTTGGATAGACCACAAAGAGAACCAATAAGAATTGAGCCCTCCATGAGCTAGCTTAGATCCTATTGGACAGTGTACCAAGGGGACCAATCAGAATCAAGCAACCCATGAGCAAGCTTAAATCCTATTGATAGCCCTTGAAAGACAAGAATTTAGATTCATTAAATTAAAAATTTAAGCTCTCTCTCTCAAAAAGAGAATGAAGAACACTTGTCAAAATGCTAACCCTCTTGCTTCAAATGAAGTGAGACATTCATTGGGTAGCCCACAGGAGGTCCAATAGTCTTCAAGCATGCCAAGAGGGAGGGTTGGGGGGGGGGGGGGGGGGGGGGGGGGGGGGGGGGGGGGCTTTCGATGGTTCTCTCTCTCTCTCTTGCACCTCAAAAAAGCTCATTCTAGAAATGTAAAGATCCTTCTCAAGCCTAAGAGAAATGAAGAAGCTTACAAAAACAACACTTGGCCATGGAATGCAAATCCAAGCAAGTGCCAAGCTCTAAGAATTGCTCATCTTATGCACCATATCCATTACTATGCTATGCTATGCTTTATGAGTGAACTAATGTGAGAAGAATATTTCTTCCTTAAAAGAATACTTCTACTTCTTTTTCTCTTTCCTCACTCCCTGCTAGCTCTCTCCACCTTTGAAGGTGTTTTAAGTCTTGGGATTGAGGCCAAGCCAAGTTTTATTGTGTGCATGAAGCATAATTGCGGTGCATGAAGCTTTCCAACTTCATGGCACCATATGGTCTTAAGGAACACAAAGACTGTATTGTATACAAGTCTCTCTTCATGGGCGAATCTATAATAAAAAATTATTTTGGAGGGGGGACCAGATCCAAGTAAATCCGTTCCTCAACTGTTGTCAATATCAATTCCTCTCTCTCTTTCAAGTTATTGTTCATGCCAAGCTAACTAGTTATGTTGTTTCTTGTTGTTGTTGGAATTAGGGTTTGTAGGGAAACACACATAGCTTGCAGCGATGAAGGAAGATCAAGGCACACAATAGAGAGTGTATTACTTAGTGTACAATGGAAAGATAGACATCCCTAGAATGATGGGAGTATATAAAATGCACAAGGAGAAAAACCTCCTACTGAGAGAAAAATTTCCCCGACGGTCCTAAGTGTGTTCATACACATCACTACCACATGTATATGGTAACAAATCCCCCTTGGGAGTGATGCGGTGAATGAGAGTTGGCACATAGAGTATAGGGAAGTGCCATGCCCTGAGAACACGATCAATCCACAAAGAGGAGTAAGCCCCAAAGCTTTGTGAAAAGCTTCGAACTTGTCAAGAGACAATGCCATCTTTGTGATTGAAGATCTGCAAGGTTGTCCTGTCTTGGCACATAAGCCAAGAGGATCTCTTGTGTTGAGAGCCTCTCCCCGACATAGTGGTAATGCACCTCAATGTGCTTTGTGCGAGCATGAAAAACTGGGTTTCTTGCAACTACCAATGCACTTTGACTATCAGTGTAGATGATGTGGCAATGTTCTATCCTTCATCCATAAGGCGTCTGAGACACACACACTCAACCGTAGCTGTAAAGACTACCCTGTAATCAACCTCACAGCTGGAAGTGGCCACATTAGGATTCTTCTTGCTCAACCATAATATGCATGAGATGTTGAGCATGAAACAAAAACCGCTTGTGGACACTTGCGTGTCAAAATAACCAGCCCAATCAAGCATGTAAATATGGCGACAATGATCCCCCCTTGGGATAAAACAAGCCAAGATGTAAAGTGTGGTAGAAAAAAATCCTCTTGACAATCTGCCAATGCCTAGACCCTGGGCTGTGCATAAACCTACTGACCTATGAGACTACAAACTGAAAATCCAACCTTGTATTGCATACATAAATAAGGCATCCAACAACATTTTTGTAAGGAGTGACATCGGCCAGATCATCAGCATCATGAAGACTCATTTTCAAACCCGTTTCCATGGGAGTGGAGATAGGTTTGCAACTCAAGTCCAAACTACATAGCAAGGTCTGTATGTAACTTGTCTGACACAAAGAAATACCACCATCACACTGCTTGAATTGTATAATGATGCAACAGCCCCAAATCTCTCATCTTGAAAGTAGCATTCAAATTAGCCTTAAAATGTGCCTCGTTCGGACTAGTGATCAACAAATCATCTACATATAGAACAACAATGAGAAGTACATCACCCTCACACTTTACATACAAAGTGATTTCTGTTGGACTGTTACAAAAGCCTCATTTGACCAAACGAGTGTCAACTTTCTCATACCAAGCACGAGGAGACTACTTCAACCCATACAAAGCTTTCTCAATTGCACACTTTATCCTCTTGTCCTTTCTTGACAAAATCGTGAGGCTGCATTACATAAACTTTCTCAAACATGTCACCATTCAAGAAAGAAGTAACAATATCTCATTGATGTACATCCCAACCAAAATGATCTGCCAATGCACATAGAAAATTCATAATAGTCATATGGCAAGTGGGAGAAAAAGTCTCTTTATAATCTATGCCTTTCATGTTGTGTATATCCTTTTGCAACAAGTTGAGCCTTATAGCGATCAATCTCACCATTTGGTGTGCATTTCAACGTGGAAACCCACTTCATACCAATGGCCTTTTTGCAAGGAGTCAAATCACATAAAGTCCATGTGTCATCTTCTCTAAGTGCATCATATTTCGATTGCACGGAAGCCATCCAATTTTTTGAATTATGTGCTTCATTAAAAGACGAAACAACCAAAGCATAGCAATCTGATGCATAAGATGCATGGAGAGAACCTAAAAGAGTACGACTAGACAAAGGTGCATCCAATTTAGTGTCACACAAAGTATGCACCAGCCATTTTGGCATACCTCTAACTTGATCACTCTCAGCCTTTTCCTCATCAAGTACATCATGTACATATGCATCAGAAATGGCTCATCTGCAACATTTTCAGAAATGTCCATAGGCTGTACATTTGCCTCATTGGAATCTACATTCAAACTTTCACCACTAAAATGAGGCAAAAAACTGTCATAAATGTCCTATGAGCTTACATTACTATCTCTAGTACATGTCAGCAAAGGATGAACATAATCTTTCACAAACACAACATCCCGTGAAACCAAGATACGCTTTGTTTGTGGATGTTACAACCTACAACATTTGCTTTAAGCACTATAAGCAACAAAAATGCACTTGACAACCTTATCATCCAATTTTTTACGTTGCGTTTGTGGCACCAAAGCATAAGCCAAACACCCAAAACCCACATGTGATCAATAATTGGCTTTCTATTATGCCATGCTTCATATGGATTCATAGATTGCAAAGCTTTTGTAGGACACCTGTTGAGTACTTAAGTGGCACACATAATGGCCTCAAGCCAAAACAAATGTGGTAAAGCTTGACTCTTGACCATACATCTTGCCATTTTTGTAAGTGACCTATGTTTCCTTTCAGCAACACCATTTTGATGAGGCGTATATGGAACCGTACATTGGTGTTTTATCCCACGACTAGACAGAAATGCATTAAATTCATGAGACATATACTCCCCCTCTCTATCAGAACGGAGGGTGTCAATAATACATTTCAAGACATTTTCAGTCATAGCCAAAAAATTCTTGAAGCACATAAACACTTCGGACTTTGCTTTAAGCGGATACACCCATGCATGCCTCGAGTAATCATCAATGAAAGTCATTTAGTAAAGGCATTTGCCCAAGGATGGAGTTTGCATGGGCCCACAAACATCACTATATACAAGCTACAATCTGCATGTAGCCCAAACTCAACCATACTTTAATAACTTCAAACGTTGCATCTTATCCAAAATACAGCCTTTACAAACATGCTTAACAGGTGCTTCAAGACGTAGTAAAGAAGCAACCATATCAGATTTTTGCAAACGCATCAAACTGGTAAAATTCAAATGCCCAAAACGTGCATGCCAAAGTCTTGCATCTAAAATAGCCTTAGAATCCACAATTGCATTTGCAAAATTATGTCCATACTTGTCATACAAAGTGAGCTTATATAACCCATGACATAAAATGCCACATGCAACAATTTCATTATCGAAACTAAGATCATGAACAAAACATCTGTCATCCACAAATTTGACAACAAGACTAAGTCTAGCAAGTGCATAGACAGACAAAAGGTTCTTTTTTATCCCAGGTACATACAATGCATCAACAAGTGTGAAAGAACTACCGTTCGCAGTAGTCAACACAATCTTTCCAACTCCCTTGACCGGATAAGATTTATTGTTGGAACAAGTGATTGAATTCCCATGAGGGACATCCTCGTGAGAGGTAAACAAGTCACGATGAGAGGTAATGTGCTTTGTAGCACCACTGTCAAAGTACCACACATGAACATCTGCAACAACTGACATACATGCATCATGGACATAAGGATCATAAGTGCACTCTGCACTAAAAGGCCATTCTGCATTAACATCAGCATCACAATATCCTTTCATAGAAGACTCAACAATAGCTGCATTTGTAGTGGAACCAGCCTCTTTTGTCTTAGCCTCTTTAGCGTGAAATTTCGAACACTGATTGAAAAAGTGATCATTAACTTTACAATAATGGAAATGCATCTTCTTTTTCCCTTTTCATAAGAATTCCCAAACAAATTTCTACCAACAGAAGCATTAGGAACATGTGATTTATCACTCGTAGAAGAATTATGAGAAGTGGCTACATTGCTATTAACACCTTGTCTTTGAGCAGTAATAAAGGCCTATTCAACTGCATGTTGTTTAGCCCTTTTCTTTTTTGGTAAGTGACTCTTGCAACAGCAATGTGCATAATGCATCAAACTTGACAACTACTGGATTTCCTTGGTCCATAATTCTTCAAGTACTAGCAAAAGTTTGGTAATAATTTGGCAAAGCATCAAGGAGAGTTTGCATAAGGGAACTATCAGAAATGACTTTGCCTGCGTAAATAAGTTGCTCATAAATACGATTGACACCAACAAGGAACGTGTCCATCTTGTTAGGAATTGGATTGTGCTAGCTATGGTGGATGAAAGAGAAACATAGTGTCAATGCATGAGTGTGTGTGTAAGCAAGATTATCACTCAAGTGAATTAGGTTCCAAGATAGAATTATCTTGGACTCATAAACACAATCTTGAGTATTGACTTATCTTAGCACAAGCTCACCATAGACAAGCATGTAGTGTAAATGAAGTTGTTGTTTATTCATTCATGAAATGAGCTTTAAGTAGCTCTACAGCGTTGCTCCAGAGCATGTGGGATAAATCCACTCTCCTCTCCTTGACTCACACTTTAGGACAAAGCTCACACTTTACAATCCTCTCCTTGAGGTTTGGACTAAGACAAGATACTGAAGATGCATGATCCACACAGGCTAACAAAAGCCACAAAGGATGGTGATATCCCCAAGGATGGTAAAATCCACACAAGAAAAATCCACAAAGGATGATGATGTCCACACAGAATGATAAGATCCACACATGAAAAATTCCTCCCCTACAAGTAGAGAGTCTGCATCTTCAAAATGGGTCTTCATAAAAGACAACGTTGCTCTCGTCTTCATCCTTTTTGTCTTCTACTATGTGAGTTGATCCTTTGTCAGGTCTCTTGCCTTCGTTGCTTCTGTTGTTGCTTCTACTGCTGCTGCTTTCTCCACTGCTACTGCCTCCACTTGAGTAGCACTGAGAAGGAGAGTGTCCCTTCCTACCACATCTGTTGCAAGGTTTGTTTGCGTAGCAATCTTTCGCTACGTGTCCCATTCTTCCACATTCATAACACTTTCTTCCGTTTGTCGATGTTGATGGCGAATGCCTTCCCCTTGAAGATGTTGCGATAAAAACTCCTCCTGATGAGGTGAGTGAACCTCTTTGCTTTCTTTCTTTTGCTTGGACTAAGTTGATGACATCTTGGAATGGTGGTGTTGGTTCTTTTTCTTCAAGAATTGTGACTAAGTGGTCATAAAAAGGTGGAAGTGCACTTAATAGTATGGCCACTTTGTCATCTTCTGGTACTTCAACTTGGATGTAAGTGAGTTGCGTGACAATGCTCTTAAGCCTATTCACTAAGCTAGCAATGTCCTCCCCTTCAATCATGGTAACTTTGTAAAGCTGTCTTTTAAGACTAACTTTGCTTCTTTTGACCCTAGCTCCAAAATTACTTTCTAGGACATGCTAAGCTTCATATGCATGCTTACATTCATCTATGAAATGCACGTAGTTGTCATGCAAGGAGGTGATGATGATTCCTAATGCTTGTTCGTCTTTGTCCAAATTCTATGCACTTGCTATGAGTGTAGATGCCCTAGTGTGCGCTCCATCGGGTTCGGCTTGTTGCTCTAAGGCAGTGCTAATGACAGACCACAAACATTTTTTCATAAGGTAGCCTCTTAGCTTCATTTTCCAAGTGTGAAATCCCTCCCCATTGAATTTCTCTATTCCCTTGTCCCCCATTTGTGCTGATAAAGGGGTCTTAGCTTAGGAGACTCTCTTAGCCAGTGTCTGCCTCTTTTACACGGTGCACAAATAAAAAGATGATTATTTATTTGCAAGTTATTGTGCTTGGCTGCAAGATTTGAAAAGATGAGAAAGAGAGTAAGAGAAAATTCCTTTGAACTTTGTGAAGCTCCTCTTCACTGTCGGTGAAGCCCCCCTTCACAAAAGTCACCTTTGGTTGATTTATTGGATGTCAATGCATGGATGCTAGTGCAATGGGTGCAATTGGGGGTCTTTCCAGTTGAAGAGACTCTCTTCAAGGCAGTGTCTACCCAATCTTTGATGCAAGAAGTGCAAAATGACAATTACAATGGGCTAATTGCTTGTAATCTTTGAGATGCTTGGTAGCCTTTGGTCGGGCTCTTTGATGCCTTTGAGGCTTTGTAAGCTCTTGGAGGTGCTAGTCCGCGGGAGCAATTTCTTGTTAGGACTTGAGGCCCATGGGAATAGTTGCTTGTTGAAGGGCGGGCTTCTGCAATTGTGGGAAGCGGGGCTTGTTACGCCTTTGAGGTACCTCGGGAAGGGGGGCCCGAGAGGGGCAGGCGCGGGTAGTCCGGTCAAACAACGGGTAGCGTCGAAAGATGTTTGAGCAAGGTGCGCGGCGCCTGTGGGAATCTACCACAGCGGACCCGCCAGGCTCCAAAAAACAGTTTTGCAATGCCGATTCGCGTCCGCCTGTCTTGCCCAACTTGGATATGCCCAATTTGAACCTCGAACCCCACAATCCAAGAATGAACAACCTATTTTGGGTTAGCCAACAAGCCCATGGGCTTCCTCGTGAAGGGTCCTCCGAAAAATAAGTTGTTAAGCCGAGCTTGGCAGTCCCTTTCCCACACAAACTCACACACTCACCTATTTTTAGGCAAGATTGGGGATGGAGTTTTAGGGGGTTCTCGAGCTCGTATTTGAGTGCTGGCAGGCTCTATAGAAAGCTTGCGAGGAGATCTTTGAGATGAGGTGAACAATGCAAAGGGAAAACGAGTTTAATGAATTTAATTGAAGAGGCAAATGATGCAAAAAAGGCAATCTAAAATGCAATTCAAATGATGCTAATCCTCTCCCTAATCAAGTCTACCTAGCCATGGAGGGTAGTGGCCTCTTGGGTGTGCCAAGGACATGCCCACACATACTAGATTAGTGTTTAATTAGTTAGATGCAACTAGTTATGAAAATGTCAATGGGTCGCAACAATAAAATGCTAATCGATCTAATGGAGATGCTAACACACACTAATGCATAATGACAATCCTAGCTAGCACACCATGGCTATGATACCAAATGTTAGAAATTGGATCGTGCTAGCTATGGTGGATGAAAGAGAAACATAGTGTCAATGCATGAGTGTGTGTGTGTAAGCAAGATTATCACTCAAGTGAATTAGGTTCCAAGATAGAATTAGCTTGGACTCATAAACAAAATCTTGAGTATTGACTTAGCTTAGCACAAGCTCACCATAGACAAGCATGTAGTGCAAATGTAGTTGTTCTTTATTCATTCATGAAATGAGCTTTAAGTAGCTCTACAGCCTTGCTCCACAGCATGTGGGAAAAATCCACTCTCCTCTCCTTGACTCACACTTTAGGACAAATCTCACACTTTACACATCTCATCTTCCTCATGCATAATCTTTGACTCCAACTCTTCAAACAACAGTGCAATTGTAGCCTCATTGTGACTTACATAAAGGCCATCCAGAATATCCCAACCCTGTTTTGCAGATTTTGTTGAATGAATGTGATGAGTAAGAGCGCGCTTTAGAGATAACGCAATCAATGCATGGGCATGCACATCTTTTACATCCCAACGAGCTTGCTCAATCGTAGGCCAAACAGCTCTGGCAGTAGCAATCCTGCCACCAAAACCTGCAACATCCTCAACATCACCTACAT
The DNA here is from genome assembly GCF_014529385.1 of Adiantum capillus-veneris. NCBI lineage: Eukaryota > Viridiplantae > Streptophyta > Polypodiopsida > Polypodiales > Pteridaceae > Adiantum > Adiantum capillus-veneris. The sequence goes on from NW_028221510.1 coordinate 28,684, forward strand.
CCTCAAATCAGAATCAAGATATATATCAGTGTCCTGAACAATATTCCAACACAAGGACATGTTGCATCATGTAAGCCCACATAGGGTAATTGTCCCCATCCAACCTATCATCAAGAACAAACATCTTGAACACATCTGTGTTGATGTCGGCCATAACGAATGCCTACACCTTATGTGAAAATTGCCGGAAAAGAGGAGAAACAAAGCAAGAACAACGCATGCTATATAGCACAATCCGTAAAAGACTGGCAAGGACCTGTTATGCACAAAGCGGCACTTACAGAAAATTTGCACAAAATGACAAAATTGCCTGCGTAGCACTGCCTCTAGTGGAAACGGAGGCCGAAATAATTCTAAATCAAAAATCAAAGAAAGTGAGCAGCGTTGTGCTAGAGTTGCTGGGGACTAAGCCCGGGAAGATGTAACCTGCTCTTATACCAATTTTTGAAATCAAGGTTGCAGGAAAACACACACAACTTGGAGAAGATGAAGGAAGCTCAAGGCACACAACAGAGATTGTATTACTTAGTGTGCAATGGAAAGATTGATAGCCCTAGAATGATGGACCTATATACAATGCACGAGGGAAAAAACCTCCCAATGAGGGAAAAAATGCCCTGACAGTCCTAAGGTGTTCACACACGTCACTACCACATGTATATGGTAACAATTATAGACTCCAACCAAGCACTCTCTCTTTCTTCATTAGGAATCTCCTTAATGAAATGCTCTCTATTGTCAATATAATTCCGCTACAGTTAATGATGCTAGCACAATTTCGTTACAGGTGATTTTAGGAAATGAAAAGAGAGATGACTCGGTGGAAAGTCAAAAGACCTTTTGTGTCCATATAAAGAGTTAGTCGACTTCACATTGTTATATTTGTGTTTCTCTTCTCCTTTATTTTCCTTAACATTTTCTTCTTTTTGAAGTGTTCTCTCTGTGTGTGTGTGTGTGTGTGTGTGTGTGTGTGTGTGTGTGTGTGTGTTGTATCCTTCCTTCTCACATCCTGCTGATACTGTTGCAAATCTACATGCTTCGTCATTGCCCGTTGTTGCAAGCTATAGACTAGTGCATCGTTTTTGTTCTTGTTGAGGGAATATTTAAATTAGAAATACCTTTGAATCTTTGAACCTTTGAGAGAATATGTAGTAAATACAAGCACAATTTCTAAAGAGTTGTTGAAAATTGGAATCTTGGGAGATGCCTTCGTTTTGGAAGGAAGGAAAAAAGGTGGACGACAATTGGACTTGCCCGGCGCCCTGCCCTTGCCTACCAGGAAACGGCCCGGTCTACCCGCCTTGCCCTCGCCTGCCTGGATGCTGCTCGGCATGCCCGACCTAACCCGCCCGCTTGTTTTTTGACTAGGAGTGCCTTCCCATGGTCTAGCATGAGCTCCCCACATTCCAAGGCTCCGACCCCTTTCGGGGAGCATTCCCACACCACCATCACTTAAGAGCCTCAACCAAAGCTCTATCCTCACAAGGAAGAAGTCCCACAAGTGTACACAAAAGATGCATTCAAGGAGAGTTTACAAAGCATTTTAGAGCTTCGGCTCACAAAAGTATTCTAGAAGAGCTACTCTCTCTCTTCAAGAGGGATTCAACAAGCATTCAAAGGCAATCGAATAACTTCAAAGGGGCTAATTCCCGCCTGCAAACAACACTAAAGGAGCACTCAAATTCCTGAGCTCTAAGCAAAAGCTTTGCACTTCAAAACATTCAAAAGGCTCACAATTTCAAAGGTAGCTTCAAGGCGGGTTTTCCAAGCAATCAAAGAAGATTTTTTTTGGTCAAGGGTGACTTCACATTTGTGAAGAGGTACTTCACAAAATCAATGAAATTTTTTTTCTCTCTCCTAACTTGCAATAGAAATGAATCCATCCAAGCACAATAACTTCAAATAAATTTTAATTTTTTGACGGATACTTATGCTCGTGTAAAGAGGTAGACACTGGCTAGGAGAGTCTCCTAAGCTAATACCCCTTTATTAGCACAATGAGAGACAAGGGAATAGAAAAGTACAACATGGAAGGGTTTCACATCTTGCAAACAAAGTTAAGGGGATACCTCATGAAAAAAGGCTTATGGCCTGTTATCAACACTGCCTTAGAGCAACAAGCCAAAAACAATGCAATGCACACTAGGGCATCTACTCTCATAGCATGTGCACATAATTTGGCCAAGGACGAACAAGCATTAGGAATTAGCATCACCTCCTTGCATGACAACTATGTGCATTTCATAGACGAATGGAAGCATGCACATGAATCTTGGCATGTCCTAGAAAGTAATTTGGGAGCAGGGCTAATAGAAGTAAGGTTATTCTCAAGAGACAACTTTACAACCTCACTTTGGTTGAAGTGGAAGACATTGCTAGCCTAGTAAATAGGCTTAAGAGCATTGTCACGCAACTCACTTACATCCAGTGTGAAGTACCAGAAGATGACAAAGTGGTTGTGCTTTTCAGTGCACTTTCACCCTCTTATGACCACTTAGTCACCATTCTTGAGGAAAAAGAACCGGCTTCACCTTTCCAAGATGTCATCAACTCAATTCAAACAAAAGAAAGAAAGAAAAAAGACTCATTAAGATCATCAAGAGGGGATTTTGTTCGCGACATCCTCAAGGGGAAGATATTCACCATTTACATCATCAGCTGGGAGAAAGTGTTATTGATGGCCGGCTTTCAAAACCGTGCCCGTGAGAACCACACCCTAAGGAAGGAAAGGTTTGTTACCAAAAGAAAAAGAAAACAAAAAAAAAAAAACCTTTACCATTCACCATACCCCCCCCCCCCCCCGGTTAACCACCAGTGGGGCACCGCCAGTTTGGCAACACCCCTCCATTATCACCAAAAGACGATCTCTCTCTCTCTCTCTCTCTCTCTCTCTCTCTCTCTCTCTCTCTCTCTCTCTCTCTCTACTGTCGGGCTCCGCTAATATTCTCTCTCTCCTACTCTGCCGCTGCATCATCCGGCCTGGTAGATGCCTTCGGTATCTCTGTCACACTCCAGCCCTGGCGGGCCGCCATAGATATTATCCTCTCTCTCTTTTCCAAATATTCTTCCCCTCTCTCTCTCTGCTTGTCCACATACCAGCCCCGGCGGGCCGTACCCCCACCCCTTTCGTCCACACTCCCTTTGGTCTTAAGCACCCCCCCCCCCCTGTTATCTTCCTCCCCCCCACCCTGGCGGACCACTGGCCTAAGCCCCCCCCCCCCCCCCCTTATCTACACCTAGCTCTCTCTCTCTCTCTCTCTCTCTCTCTCTCTCTCTCTCTCTCTCTCTCTCTCTCTCTCTCTCTCTCTCTCTCTCTTGGAAGCAACCACGACGGGCCTTAGGGAAAGCTCTATCTCTCCCTCCCTCACCATCCCCCCCACCATATCCTCTCTCTCTTCAAAGCCCCCCTCACAACCCCTATCCCCTCTCTCCCTCTCTCTTCCCTCTGTGGGAACCACCCCTAAGCCACATACTAAATCTCTCTCTCTCTCTCTCTCTCTCTCTCTCTCTCTCTCTCTCTCTCTCTCTCTCTCTCTCTCTCTCTCTCTCTCTCTCTCTCTCTCTCTCTCTCTGACTAAGCACACCCCCCCCCCCTCCTTGTCGCGCCCGCTATCGGCTACCCCCTCCAGCCTTGGGCCTCGCGCTCGTCCTCAACCCGCCCACACGCGCTTTCTGCCATACCCCCCCCCCCCCCCCCCCCCCCCAAACCCTATCCCCTCTCCCCTCCCTCACCATCCCCCCCACCCTCATGCTCTCTCTCTCGCGCTTTGTCTCGCACAGGCTGCCTGGCTCCACACCGCCGTCGCTCGCACTCTCTGTACACAGCCGAGTGCGCGCTACAGACAACACACACACACACACACACACACACACACATTGCACGCACACACACACACACACCCCATTCACCACCCTCACCTCCCCGTCTCTACATTGCCACAACGTTGCTGAAAACAAAAAATTAGAATATATATATATAGACACACACACACACACATTATATATACACACCACACCCCCCCATTCCCACGCACACACCCACTTCCATATACATATACACACACCCATACACACACACTCACACGTATGCACACCCCTATATTCACACACCTACCCACCCATACATACACACACACGCAGATACGCACGCACTTTATTAAAAAATACAAAAAAGAAGGAAAGACAACCATCGACAACAACGAAAAAGAAGGAGGAACCCAAATCACGCGCCGCCAATGAAAAAAAGAAGAAATGTGCGGAAGGCATGCCCCGACCGACTACGAAAAGACGTGCACGCAACACCGACGCACCGGCAACGCACCAATCGCCGGCATCACGCAACCACGACGCCATTTTCAGTAATTTGTAGGTTATGTTCATTATTTCTTCAGTTTTCACCCAAGCATTGTAAAATTTCCAATTTGTAAATTCCCTCTCTCTAGATGATGGTCACAAAGGCCCACCTAGAGGTTTTCATTTTTCAATAACTCCCAAGACAAAGCAAGGGTCAACCACACCGGGCCCACCACCTTGCTTTGTCTCCCCAATTAGCTTACCCTAATCAAACTGGGATTACCCTAATCCAAGCAGCCAACATCTATAAAAGGGCACTGAGAGGTCACTATCGAGGGTGGGGGGGGCAGTTCATGAGAGGGCAACACTTGGTAGAGTTTAGCGGAAAGAATTGACACTATTGGCATCATGGGGAGGGGGCTTGTGTGATGGTTTTCCTTGGGAATTGCACCATGCGAAGGGAGCCACGTCCACCTCTCGACTCCAATGGTCGATGCACACACATATACACGCTCTTGGTAGCAATGTTCAACAAGCTTGTGATGAGGCTGGAATCAGCACCAAAGCATATCAGGCTATTTTCCAACTCCTAAAGGATGCCCTCAAAGAACATGGCATTGTGGAAAACCTATTTCCCGTTCCTCACAAGGTCAAGCTCCCAAAGAAGGCCACAAACGAAGATGTGTTCTCCCGCATTGGGACATACCTACACATTGAGGACACAATGCCAACTTCCCTTTATGCTTCGTATGCAACAAAGACAAGGGGAAAAGGTAAGAAACAATCCATAAGACCTTCGGAGAAGGGCTTTCCTTACACAATGTGGAAAAATATTTTCGTGGATCTTAGAAGGCTTCAAGAAGCCATGCTTAGATTTTACCAGTTACCTGAAGAAGGTGACACACTTTACTTTTTTCTTTGGTATTATTCTTATCATAGACTCTGAAGTTTAAGGTCTTAGCACTATTTATTTTGTAGTGCTTGGCATAAAAGTCGCTTTTGTGCTGAAACTCGACGAGTGTCAAATAGTGAAAGGACGAAGGTTAGAGAGGCTAAGTGTCACTCTAATGAACGAGGCCCTTCTGCAAACCAAGCGAAGGGATTCAGTCCACCCCATCTTTTAGCGTGCAATCAGAGAAAGACATTTGGTGGTTGGGTGCTATTGAGGTTCCCAAGGAGACCAATGGAGTACTTTCATGGATTTTTGAGAGAACTCCATGGATCATAGAAGTAATACACTCCCAAATTGCAGGTCAGAAGTTGGAGATTGAGGGTTTTGGTAGTTATGATGTGGAGTGGCACTTAGGTGGGATTTGAAGACCATAAAGTGTTTGCTTGGCTGCAAACAAGGGGCTTCTTCTCTCATGCCTTGTCCATTTTGCACTCGAGGGTACAAACCTAATGGAAAAAAATCACATAAGAGCACTGCAAAGGCCGGATCCATGCTTCCATGGCAAGGGCATGGAGAACAAGGGTTAGATTTTCGTGATGTTGGAGATGAGGTAGAGAATGGGAAGCGTCTATTCTGAGATGTCCCATGCTCAATGCCCCAGACCGTGATCAAAAGGACCACGCTTGGAATCCAATCTTTCGATTTCCTCTATCAAATGTACATTTTTGTACATTACACGCATTCATGCGCATTTTTGATAGGCTATTGAAGCTCTACATTGACTATGCTTTCACAATGAAACCGTTGGAAAAGTCCCAGGAAGCGATCGAAAGAGTGGAGGTACTCTTGAATTCCATTGGCTGTCACGGTGGAAATGTGTCTATCGTTGCTGCAAAGAACACAGGGGAGGCCCATGAAATTTCTCAACAAGTGTCAATGAGTGGACAAAAAGCTAGACACTTTTTGAAGAAAGTTTCCCAAGGAAAGCCAAGTCGATATGATGCTCAAAACAGCTCCAACCAGCAGGCAGGTAACCTTTGGGAGCTTTGGATGGAGTTATGCAAAGCTACTACCGACAATGATTCAAATGGCAAGCTTGCAAACAAGCACAAGCAAGTTTGGGCACATTTTGATAAAATGGTTAAGCTTATGGGCCTTAACAGCACAACAGAAGAACAACGCCAATCATTTCAAGAAGCCTTGGCGGATTTTACCAAGGTCTTCACCCTTTCTTGGGGTGAAAAGAACATCACACATTACATGGTAAGTCATTTTACATGGTGTATTCATTACAAGGGATTGTTTTTATTTAATAATGTGGATCCTTTACTCATGTGAACAACATATATTGTTTGCGCATGGTGCATTTATTATGCACAAGTATGGATCGCTTGAAATTTTTAGCACTCAAGGCATGGAGAAGTCCCATTATCGAGCAAGGGGAGTGTAAGGAAAAAATACTCGACATGGTGGTGGAATGGTGCAATCCAATTATTTGGAGGAGATGTTCAATTGGTTTTTTCGCACAACATTTGCTCGTAAGCTCACAATGGAGCGTGCGCGACAATCCAAGATTCCTATTGAAGTGCGGAAATGGAGTCGTCAAGAGCATAGCAACAAGTGGCAAATGTTGCAAGGTCCCACCAAGCATGCTACATGGCGGCGATGCAGAGTGCGACAAGGATCAAAGTGGATACTGCGCGAGTCACTAAACGTGAATGCAGGGTCCAACTCTTAGCGACATGTTTATTTAAAAAATAATACTTTTTATATAAAAAATTAGTGTGAACATGCCCTTTTTAAATGGGCCCTTATAAATATTGCATGCTCTCATAAACCACTCATTTCTTAAGAACAGGTGATCTCTTACCAACAAAATGGCACGCACCAAACAAACCGCGAAAGAGCATCCGCCTGCCAACAAAAACACCCTCCAAGGATGTGAGAAGCCGTCATGGCTTAAAGGCACAAGAAAACGGCCACGAACGCCTGGCTGTTCCAGGAACTCATCTGGTAGTGGGCATGGTGGTAGGGTACGAGAGTCATCGAGGACTGTTGAATCTCCACCTCCTCAAGATATAACACCTAGAAGGAGAATGAAGCAACATGCCCAGCGCTGGAGAGAGGAAGAGGGCCAGCAAACAACAGAGTCCGATAGGGAGCAGCCGTCGTGCCACCAATCACAAGCAGGACCATCCAGGACTTGGGTGGTCCATACAGACACTGAATCAGAGAGTGAGCCACCATGGCTGCGAGAAAAAATACCGCACACACACCGGGTGGCCGTTGGGGGGAGGACATTGCTTGGAGGCTAGGGAGCTCTCGCCACACAACAAGATCGGTAGCCAAGGGAAGAGGAAGAATCATAAGAGGCTGCAGAACCAGCCCCTAAGCATGTAAACAGGCGCAAGTCTAAGTTTTCAAGAAGTCCAAACGCCGCCCGCTAGGAAATGTGCAAGTGCCCCCAAGACAACCGCAGTGGCGCCGAAAAATAGCAAGGGCATTTTCAGAAATCCGCCACTACCAGAAGACGACGGAGCTTTTGATTCGACGCGCCCCCTTTGCTCGCACTGTGAAGGAGGTGCTTCAAAGCTATGGAAATCAGTCCAGTCCATACATGCAAAGCGAGTGACAATACAGCCAAAAGATATGCAGCTTGCACATCGACTGCGACGAGACTTCGAGCATTAGCCGAAGTTACCCCTCTTTTTGTATTGCAGACCCTTATCTTTGTAATGATTGAACTTTCCAATGACAATATGATCAACAGTTGTGTCTACTGTGTCTACTATCTTTGTAATGAAATGACTTTGTAATTTCAAGTTTTGTATGTAATTTCAGTCAATTTCAGTAAATTTGTGCTTTTTAAGCACCCTTGGGGGTAGATAAGCCTTTAAGGGGCAATAAAAAGCTTGGCCACAAGGGCGCGCAAATGGCCCATCCATCAGTTTTGGATGGGCCATTTGCGGGCCCTTGTGGCCAGGCTTTTTTTTGCCCCTTGTAGGCTTATCTACCCCCAAGGGTACTTAAAAAGCACAAATTTACTCAAACCTATTGGTTTTGCAACATTATTTTACATGGATCCTTGTGGACACCCTTTTTTGGCCATTTCAAGCTTTGAATTCCCTATAGGATATTAAAAAAAAAAAACATATTGTGAAACCAAGTGTCTATGCAACATTAATTTGGATTTTTCAAATGTCCAATGTAATTGGACTTTTTGGTGCAGGGGGTGTACTAGGTAGAGCTAAAGCAGGTGATAGTGTGTTGGAAACTTCATTTCATAATTGATTTCACCTTTTCTAGTGTCCTTGAGTGTGAATATATGCTGGGATTGCCATAGAAAGGGTGCATCTAAATTAATGATGCAAAACCAATTCATTTCAATAAATTTGTGCTTTGTAAGTATCCTAGGGGGTAGATAAGCCTAAAAGGGGCAAAAGAAAGCCTGGCCACAAGGGCGTGCAAATGGCCCATCCAAAACTGATGGATGAGCCATTTGCGCGCCCTTGTGGCCAGGCTTTTTGGGCCCTTGGTAGGCTTATCTACCCCCTAGGGAACATAAAATACCTAAATTTACTGAAATTGGCTGAAACTACATACAGAACTTGAAATTACAAAGTCACTTATCAAAACAATTTTCATATCACCAATTGAAACAATTTTCAAGATTGACAAATCACATTCAAAAGAATTTTCAAGATAGAGAGACAATTTCAAATATTTTTTATTACTTCTAAAACGGTGATTTTACATCATGTATCTGAGGAGTTCATAATTTTTTTGACCATTTCCTGGCGCCTATTTTGCGCGTAAGGCAACTCCCCAGTCAAGAGAGAGTGCGCTATGGCCTTTGGGTCAGTTGAGCCAATGGAAGCATGTATCCCTATCTGGGCAAGCACTTTACCACGAAAGCCAGTGCCAAACGCTGTGCATACAAGGGATCTACGCACTAGGAACACTTGATGCGCAGTTTGAGCAATGGTGCTCAAACACAAAAACTTGCTCAAAGCTTTTAATGACCAAGTCATAAAATGGGCTTGGGGAGTAAATTCATTATGGATAATGGCCACATCGCCAGAGGGGAGTTGTCCTAGGTAATGCGCAAGGGAAGCTTGAGGTCCAAAGCCCGTCCGCTTGCCACCCGTCCTTGCAGCAAAATCATCAACCTCCACGACATCCTGTCATAAACCGATGAAGGGTGAGAAAAAATACAATGAAGGATAAAATAGTAACATGAAATTTAGGATACAGTTTACCTCCTGCTCCTTGTCGTCCTCCTCCCTGTTGCCCTTTGCATCCAAGTCAATGCTCCCATGCACCACAGATACGACTTTTGGATCATCAGATGGGAGGTTGCATAATGGCATAGGCGTCCTAGCAGCCTCAACCTTGGCTTGCGTGGCTTGGAATTCTTCATCAGCCACGTGCAACTGCTCTGCTGCGAGGACCTCCGCACATACAACTGCAATAGTGTCAGAAATAGAGTCCCCATCTGAAAAGAGCTTGCTTTCTAGGGCATCTGGCATATTGTCTAAGGGACATTTGGTGCTGTTGCATAGCACGCTCAAGCATTCATCCATGCGCAAGCCAAATGCTTTCTCCATATCATGCAGGAACACAAACCCATCCACTAACACTGAGGAGAAGCGGCTGATTTCTACCTTTGGGATAGCCACATCCGTCAGTGGTAGTGGCACTGGAGTGTCACTAGGGCCAGCCGCAACTATGGATTTCTCTACCAGTTCCTCAAGACCCCTAGGGTACTCGAGCCAGTGTGCCTTTCCTTTCACTGCAGGGTTCATGGGGATAACTTGCTACTCCTTGGTGTCCTTGATAAAGGACCCAACCTGAAGGTGTGGTAAGCGAAGCTCCTCCAAATCAGGTTCCTCGCTCACCAAGAAGATAAATGTTGCGAGCCGAGAAAGGTACTCCACCCCCAACTTGCGCTTCTTGAGTGCTGACACCCCTGGGGCTTGCTCGTCCAAGTAATGGCCTGCATCGATTGCAATTTCTTGGAATCGTTGCAACCGCTTGGAGAATGGGCGATCACCTTTGTGTATATAGTGCAAAAGATCGCAAGGCACCCAGATCCCTACATGTGGGGGGATAGATACAGAATATTTTATGATGTGCTCCTCCATGAACGCAAAAATCTCGGCAAATGCATCCATGTGAAGGGCAACTGTGGCATCAAGGTCAAGGAGACGAGTAAAAAAGGTGTGGAGGTCCAACTTCCCTTTGTATTTGGTGTCCTCGAGGAAGAGGATGAAGCGTGACAAAGGGGTGGATGTGGCTGTAGATGCAGAGGCTGTGGAAGCATCCATGTCTAGCCTGGGGTGTAGACAGAGAGTGGAGGAGCTCAAGAGTTGCAAAAGTGAAAATAGTGAATGAGTTAGGTGGCCCCCCTTTTATAATGGACCCTTTTTTTAAGACATTAAAAAAAAGACACTTTCACCAAAAAATGATTTCTCATCCCAATGCAAAAAATTATATTCAAAGGCATGATTTGCCGAAGCAAATCATGTTGATTACAATGGGGATCAGTTTGAAAATTGCAAGAGTTACAAAGTTATAAGATCGATAGCATAGTTCCATTCATCCCCCAATCCTCCTCGACCTTCAGTTTGTCTTCCATTCTCTTCCCAATCTGCGGACATTCATTACAATAAGCATCCAACGATCGACAAACCATGATGTATTGAAAATGTGGTGGAAGGATTCTCACCTTGTGACCTTGTAAACGAAACTGTGCTTGTTGAAGGGCCTCAAAACCCATAATAACCAAATGTTCTCGAACATTACTGAGAGTCCAATGCTTGTTCACTTGGACTGCCTCCAAAGCATCGTTGGGCATCTTAACTGCAATGTCAAAGCTTGCAATAGCATCATCTACACTCTGTAAGGGAGTCCACACTCCAAGCTTGCACATCCAACGATCATAGTGAAATCGTATGTACAAGGAGGTGCGGGATTTCAAATAGCGCATTCCAATACCTGAAGCTCCAACCTTACAACGGTACCGGTCCCCGTTGTGCATGCTCTCCACAAAACCCCAGTCCTCTTCTAAAAGCCTTCCTAATTCCTCGTAATGCGCATCTTTAAATACAAGCATTGTGGTAGTCTCCACAAATCCAAACTCTTTAAAAATGTGCACAAAACAATGAATAGGCAAACACCAACTCAAGCCCACAGACCTAGAAGCTTTAGAGTATTTCAAAGAGTTTTGGACATCCATTATCATCTTTTGCTTGGAAGATGCTACCGACCACAAATCTGGCACCGGCCACTCCATACTTAATAAGGAAGTTACTTTGATGGGTTCAAGCGTTCCAAACGCTTGTGTAGAAGTAGGGACAATATAGGAGTGAGAATAGAAGAAAATCCTTCTTTGAACTAGTTTGGTTGGGCAAAGATGTGGGAACATTATTGCTTCAATATCCACATGTATAGCATTGAATGTGCCGGAGAGACTATGTAGTGGCTGCTCCTCCACCAACGTGGATGGAAATATGACTATAAATGCATGACAAATCTTAAGTATGAATCCATAATAACATTACACTGTGATTTCACACCTAGCTTTGTATTCTCAAAACATGTACTTACAATGTGTTGGAAATCAAGGTGGTTGTTGCAAATGTATGGTTGACATTGAAAAAACATGTTGCACAATGGCTACGGGGTCCCCTTGTCTTTGCGGTTCTTGAAGCCAAGGAGCTTTCGTTTCCAATGAAGATCCAAGTTTGCACGATTCCGCACACGATGAGGGCCAATAGCAGATGGTTGCATGTATACCCAAGCACCTTTGGTGAACTCTTGTGGCACCCACTCATCATCTACACCTCTAGTGTTGTGGCATGTGAGTGCTGTGACCTCATCCTTTGGCCGCCTTTGCGAAGTAGAGTTGGCCATGGTTGAGCAAAGAAAACTAAGAGGAGGAGAAGGAACTTGCTTGTTGCTACAATGTATAGAGGATAAAGTGATATGAGAAGGTGAATAACCCTTATGGCAATGGGAGGAGAAGGTGGATAACCCTTGCTTGGTGTAGCAATGGGAGGAGAAGCTGGATAACCTTTGCTTGGTGTGGCAATGGAAGGTGGTAGGGGAGGAGAGAGGAGCTTCCTTGCTGCAGCAATGGAGATGGTGTAGAGAGAGAGAGAGAGTGTTGGAGTAGAGGATGAGTGTGATGGTTGCAACCAAGGAGGGGTTGGAAAAGGGGGGTTCTAGAGAGAGAAAATCACTTTTTGCCTAAGAAATATCTTTGGGAGAGCTCTGGATAGCAAAAACAGATTTTTCAAAAGTTTTTTTAAAAATTTGAATTTTAGGGTTTTTGGGTGCACGTTTTGACTTTTTGAGGTCAAAAAATGCTTTTTTGACCATAAAATAGTTTTAGGAGGGTTTTAAGAAGATGAAATTTGAGTTTTGAAAATTTTAAAAAATTTCAAATTTTTGGGATTTTTTCAGAACCGGATAAAAAAGGAGTGAAGTTGGAGGTTCCATATGGCCCACCCACCCTCCCCCCACCCCCACCCCCACCCCACCCCACCTTCTCACTAGGTAAGAGTCCATTTAAGAAGTGTAAGACTACTTTGTCCCCCTATATTTTTGAGGGCATAGAGTGTGTCCACCACCCTCTTCTCATTGGTGGTCCTTTAATTAACCTTAATCCCAAAGGGCCCCTAGAGGGTTCATATTTTTCCTAATGGTATACCTTGGCCAATACACATCTTCAAACCATGAAGTAGTGTGTCGTATTCTGCTTCATTGTTGCTAGTTGAACCTTGTAGATTGACCTTCTCTTTCATGAACACCTCTCCACTTGGGTTGAGCAACACTAGCCCTCCCCCTACTTTCCCTGTGGCTCGTCGAAAAGCTCCATCAAAGAACAAGGTAAAAGCATTAGGAATACTTTTTGGTGGTGGCAATGGTAGGGTCTTTACTTGAGGCACCTTAATTTCCTTCTCATGTACCCTATAAGTGAGAATCCCTACCAATTGTGCATGCACACTATCATCTACCTTGAAAGAGTATTGGAACTCTTGCAACTCCATAATCCACTTTGAGATCCTAGTACTAAGATTCATTTGAGATGACACCCAAGGGAACAAATTTTCTGCAGTGAGAATTACAAAAGGTTTTGGTAGCAGGTAGGATCTAAACTTTCTCACCGCAAACATGAGAGGAAGCATCATGAGTTCTGCTTCTGTGTAGCCTCTCTCCAAAGCATTCATGACCCTACTAGCAAAGTAGATGGGTCGCATCCTTGTACTGTGGGGATCTTGTTGTAGCAACACAGCACCAATTGTTTCCCTTCCAACACTAGAGCTAACAAAGAATGTGCACTCCCAACAAGGAGGCATGAGTGTTGGTAGCTTTGACAAAATGACTTTAATGTTACAAAAGTACTCTTCAAGCTCATCAGACCATGCAAATTCTACTTGTTGTGTCAACTTTTGCAAAGGATGAAGCAACTCCAAAGCTAAGTGAATAAAGCGTGACATATACTTCACCTTTTGAATGAATGAGATGACCTCTTTGAGATTCTTGGGTGATGGGAGCTCAATAAGAGCCGTTGCCTTTGAAGGATCCACCTCAATGCCTTTATAGGAAACCTTGTGACCAAGCAAGATCACTTCATCCTCACCTATGTGACACTTGTCGGGGTTGAGTTGACCTCCCATGTCGTAGAGCTTCTTTAAACCTTCTTCTACCCTTTGTAGATGCAATGATTTTGAGCTATAAATGCAAAAATCATCAATAAAAACCCTAATGGACTTTCGAAAGAATGCTTGAAACACCATGTTCATGAAGCGTTGGAAAGTTGCAGGAGCATTTGTCAGGCCAAATGGCATGCCTCTAAAAGCATAACAACCCCAAGGAGTAATGAAGGTTGTTTTCAATTGGTCCTCCAATGCAATCCCTATTTGAAAGTAACCTGAGTAGCCATCACACACAGTGTACTTCTCATGACCAACTACCTCATTCAGTATCTCATCCTGAAATAGGAGGGGAAAGTGATCTCTTTTTGTTGCCTCATTGAGTGGACGGTAATCCACACACACCCTCCACTTGCCGTTTTTCTTAGGAGTGACAACAACGGGAGATACCCACTCTGAATTCTCCACTGGATAAATGAAACCTGCTGCGGGGAGCTTTCTTACCTCCTTGAGTAAAGCCTGCTCCTTGATGACTCCTAGCCTTCGTAGCTTTTGAGCCTTAGGTGTGGCCTCTGGATTCAACTCAATTTTGTATTGAACAACATCTACTCCACGCACATTTGTGTAGTCTTTAGCAAAAAGCCTAGGAAATTTCCTTAACAAACCTTTGAGCTCCTCTCTTTCATCCTTTTTAAGTGTTGTAGATAACATACCTTCTAGCATTCTTTCATCTTCCACTTTTTGGCTCTCTTGGGAACCTACCTCTTCCAAACCTGGGCAAGAGGTCTCCTGGTTGTTTGGCTTAAACCTTACCCCCATGAATTCGATGGAAGACTCCTCTTCAGTAATGCTGCCGCTACTTTCTCCTTCTGAAGTGCTATCGGTCCAGCCTTCCTCCGTCTCACTTTGAGATGATTCTTCATGGAGCTCCTCTTGGCGTTGCTCCTTCATGTCAAAGACAACCTTCTTATGATTGTCATTCCTGCAAATTAGCTTTCCACTCTCCCAATCCTACAAAACTCGCATTTTCATTAGCCATGGTCTCCCTAGGATAAATGGGTAACCATTTCCTTTGGTAGACATGACATAGAAATCCACTGCCTTCTTAATGCCAAAGGCCTCCACAAAAACATTTTTACAAATGCCTACGCACCTAGCCTTGCTATTGTTTGCCATCTTGACTTTAATTTCAGGTGTCTCATGGATGTGCATGCCTAGTTTTTGCATGAGTCCCTCTGTCATGATGCAAATTTGTGCACCCCCATCCACTAGACCTTTCCTAACTAATCTTCCTTTGATGTAACAATCCAGCACAGGTGTAATCTCCTCATTCATTTCAGCATGTGCAATTTTTACAACAGGCACACTCTCTTTTACCTTTCTCCTCGTGCTAACTGCTTTTGTTAAATCCCTCCTAACTTGTGGACATAATGCAAGAAACTGAGGCCATGCGATATCAGGATCCTTACCTCTCATTTCTTCCAACAGGTTGTATGGAGCCATACCATGTCCAAGTGGGAAGTCTTGGAGGTTGATACGACGTCGAGTCCTCTTAGCTTCCTTGGTCTCCTTTGCCTTCTTTTCTTGTCCATGGTCACTTTGTGATGTAACTCCTTCTTTCTCCTTACCTTTCCCTCGGGCACGCTTAATGCCATTTGCTTCCATGTCAACCTCTCTTGAAATTGTCACCTCTACCACATGCACATTTGGGTCTGGCAAAGGTGGAACTCCTTCCACTCCTTGTGGAGGTGGTCTTGCTCCATTTGGCCTTTGTAGAAGCCGTGGTTGCTGACTAGTTCCTTCACCTGCATTCATCACTGGGTAATTCAAGTTAGGTCTCCCTGGCTCCCCACGGGGCCAAGGACAATTATACATCCCATGTCCAAACTCACCGCAATTACAACATTGCAAGACTCTCCTAGGTCGTGAATCTCGCTCTTCGGACTTCTTTGCTTGTCCCTTTGGACCTACAGCTTGTGCAAGGTGAATTGACAGGCTGCTTAAAGATTCGTTTAACTTCTCAATCACTTGCGCCGTTACCTCAGGAAGCTCCCTAGATGTTGATGCTTGTGACTTACCTTTGGGTCTAAGACCTTCTATTGGAACCTCCCTCCTTAAGCACTTGAGTTTCCTATATTTCTCAGCAGCCCTAGTTTCAACTGCATCAAAGGTAGCAGGTGCACCTGCCTCAACTTTTACCTTAAGGTCAAGAAAGAGTCCGGCTATGAACCTCTCCTTCTTTAGGAACTCTGCACCATCACCAGGGTTAGCAACATTTCTCACCCATACAGCCCAAAGACGTAGAAACTCTTGCTTGTACAAGTAGTAGTCATCTAAGTCTTTTTGTTTATGAGAAACAATGTCTTGCCATAGTTTTTGAGCGTTTTGGGGATCAAAGAAGTATTTCTTGAAACGATTCAAAACTTCTGTGTAATTCCCCTTAACTTCCTCAGGCAAAGAGTCAAACCAAGTGCTAGCATCTAAAGTTCCTAAGGACCACCTCAAACATTTCTATACGTTCTTGATCAGTTACTATCCTCTTGATACGTCAAGACATCTTGAAATTCTCTAAAAATAATTCTGCATCCTCTCCAGGCTCTCTAAAGAAAAGAGGATATCCAAACATTTGGCGTTGGCTCTCCATTGAATTGATTCCAAAGTGACACACGTTTTTGTTTTTTTCAATAATATTTTCTAAATTGCAGTCTATTCTACAACAAAATAAAAATATTCACATCAAATGACCTATGATAATCAATAAGAGGTAGGATGACAGGGTTTGGTGACGCGAGAATTTCTCCTACTCTTTGGGCACCAAACATGAACAGCATACGTTGTTGAAAATGGATTTTTCTACTAATTGCAATGTTTACTCTAATGTATGGAGTGAAATGGAAGGAGAAAATCTCTATTCCTTCACCATTATCCATGGTCTATGCATGACCTAATTCTTTAAAAAAAGCAAAAATATAGACGTCCAAACTAAGGTCGTACCTAATAAGAGGAAAAATAAAAGGATTTACTGAAGCGTTTATCTCAGCCAACCTACGAGGGCCCAAAATTCTACGAATTACTCGTTGAAATTGTAATTTAGTACTAACAATTATGTGCACCTTTTGCCTTGCAATGGGAATAAAAGGATGATACAAACTCTCGTGATTCATGCAAGCGACTTGATTATGCTACGGGTTGAGCCTACACAAAACATACACAAGCCGTCCTCCGTGGGGGCACCAAAATTGAGGCGGTTTAGGGCGGGCAACAAGAGAGGCGACCTCTAAACACCCCTCAAGGCTCCCGCGCTGCTCAATTGGGGCTGGGGGGCAACCATAAGCACAACACAACAACCAACCCACAGCCAAACCCAAACAAGATAGGGGCACCACCTAGTTAGAGAGCGAACTAGGACGCAAAAGAGGAGAATCCCTTAGCAAAACAAGCGAGAAGGAAGGGTACACTATCACTAATTTAAATGCTACAAATACACACATCAAACACACACACACACACACACAAAATAAATAGAGAGATCTTTGTGCAAGAATTTAGCTTCAATATTAATGATTGACGTGGGTATATGAACAGCTTGGAGGAGAGCCAAGAGACACGATTAAGTTTGATGATGTTGCAATCTACACATTATCTTAGGGTTATGGGAGACCTCTCACCATACAACCTTCTTATAATGTTTTCCCAAGCAACAAAAACAAACACAAGAGCTCTTGAGTCACATACAAGCAGATACTACAAAAGAATCTCAAAATGAAAACGCATCACCTTAAACCAAACGAGATGAGGTTGCCAAGCGTGAATTGGAGAGACTCAAGAGATTTTTGACCCGAGATTTACACCCAACTTATTGATTAAATTGATGCACAAGAGTAGGTACAACTTTGATTGGAAGTTATGAATCACTCACTCCCTTGCAATGTTACAACTAGCTCAAAGAAGCTTTCCTATACGCCACATGTAATGGTGCATAGAGAGCTCACTCTCACTCTCTAAAACTAAGATGGTGAATGGCACGCTCAAAGTAGTGAGCAATAGTGTAGGGATCCTTAAATTTACAAAGGGAGAAGGGCTCTATTTATAGGTGAGGAGAGCCCTAATTAGAATTATACCTAATCAACATTTTCATAGAAAAGCATGTTTATGAAATTTTTTATATGTTCTTATGAGAGTGGGGCTCTCTCGTCTCTCGAGTCACATGGATGTGGGCTCAAGAGGAGAGAATTATTGAGGTGAAATAGAGAAGATTCTAGAGAGGTGAGTGATTTTTGTGTGAGGTTGCCTACTCCACGGTAGAGTAGAGTGGGTGCAATTTACAAAAAAAAAAGGTTAGTAGTTTGAAGTTAGTAGGATGGGGTAAAATTACATGGCATATACACTCAAGGTGCATTATATGATTTATACAATGATAAAAATTAAGAGAAGAATGAGAATATACACAATTTGGTGGAAACCACGAGATGTAAATGAAAATTTTCACCTTCTCCTCTAGTGAATGAAGCGGTTGTAGAACTTTGTCGGTGCAGTTCTTGTGACCATGGGGAAGTTGAATTCTCCATGATCAAACTCCTCCTTTTGCAGGGCTTGAGATTGGTTATTTGCTGATTTTTTCTCTTTTATGAAAGGATGAAGAGGTTATGGTAATATGAATTTGATTCTAGAGAGAGAAATTGAGCTATATGTGTGTAGAGATGATAATCTTTTCAGCTATGGAATAAGGAGATATGGAAATGGTGAAGAAGATAAACTAAGCCATGAAAGTTGCAAGTTTGAGTGAGGGATGGAGAGGAATGAGTGTATGTGTGTGGAAGTGGGAAAGGAGGTGAGAGAAGACTATGGGTTACTTTGTGAGAAAAGTGGGAAGACTGGGGTCCACTCAAAAAATCATAGCTCACCGGTGGTTGCTCCAAAAATCACCAACATTTTTGAGGTGACTATTCAGATTTTGTTCCACATTTTCTCTTTTGACCACCGCTCCAAATTCGGAGTGGAAATGGGTACCAAACATCTCACCAAAAAGCCTATTTTTTATGCCTGCAAAAGTCTTTTAGTAGCCCCCTTCTTTGTTGAATTTGTACAATGCATCCAAGAGTGAGCCCCTCCTTTGTCATATCATAATACAAAGCATCCAAGTTGCCCTTCACACATGCATGGAGGAGGATTATTGGTGAATAAAGCAATATATACATGGTGGGACTAGTGTATGGACTATTCATGGATTTTAGCTCAATGAGCACATGGTGTTAGAATATTGAGTAAAAAATAAATAAATAAATATGGAGGAATTATGGATATGGAAAGATATTGGAATCATATGATATGGTCCCTCTTTGTATTATTTTGGGTGAAAGAGGAAAAGGTATGCAAGTAAATGAAAATAATATAATAAACATGACTAAGAAAGTAGAAATCAATTTTTTTGTTTTCACGAGGGTGAGGGTGAAAATGTGGGGGTGATTTGTATAAAAGAAAAATATGAGGTTAGAGTATGTACACATTGGCAAAAAATACACTTATGGTGCAAGAGGATGAAAGAAGGCATACATAAGTTTAATAAAATACACACCTAGGTATAAATATTTAAATAAAATATCAAAATAATTATAAAAAATCCCTATATTTAGGCTATATATATAATGAAATATTTACACACAAAGAGGCCATAATATAGATTTTTTAAAATTATTTTTGTATTTTTTTGGCTCAACTAGCCCAGTGACTAGCTAATTGAGGGTTTTTAAGAAAATACGAGAAAAGTCCCCTAACTCACACACACCTATATACAGTGAAATGGTAGGGATAGCCATAGTGTTTGGGTGAATTTAGTAGGGTGAGGTAGCTCACTATGACAATTTATAATAGCCAAAAAACGGCTATCAATACAATCCAAGAACTCCCAATGTTTGGCCTTGCGCCTTGTTGATTGTCATCCCAAAAGCACAACGTAGGGGAAATTGGCTGCGTCTCAAATCAAAAGGGAGACCTTCTCTAGATCCCATGAGAAAATCAATCCTTGGAATGAACACTGCATTTCCTGCATGTGACCCTGTAATGATTTCTGCTTCAATCACTTTGCTGTGGAATTGCTTACAAATCAAGCGTGTCCCATTACAAAGACCACTTCTTAGATCCAAATTGTGAAGCAACATAACTGGAGAATTCTGTTTCAATTGTAGAACATGCAGTGGAAAGCGTCCCCCAAGATCTAAACTATTTACAAACTCACTTGTGAATAAAATGCTATCACAATTTGATTCACACACTAAGTCCGCACTGACATATTCCTTATAAGTACCAGGAAATTGCTGCAAGTCCAAATTGTTTATAGTATCCACCTCCTTGTTCCGTGGAGCCAAAATTGCTCTATCCTTGAAAAAAGATGCATGGCAAGTCTGTGTTTCAAGGTCTCTATATATGCAAGCAACCAATGCTTGCAAATTATTTTGTGGTAGCATCATGCAAGCCGACAGGGCCACATTATCAAGTATGTCCCCATCACAAACATCGCCATTACTAATATCAAGTGTCCATTGTACAAACTCTCTTTCAATAACATTACTTAAACAATTGACCACTCGCATATTCTGTGTTAGATGCATGATTTCTGTACGTTGCCAAATGTATGAGTGGCACAAAGATGCATTAACAATGTATTCTCTTCCCCCTTTGCGTACAACAGGTAATATCTGTCTGAAATCACCACCAAGGAGGAGAACCTTTCCACCAAACAACATGTCATTTTTCATGACATCTCTTAGTGTCTTATCAAGAGCCTCAAAAGCGTGTCTATGAGCCATGGGGGCTTCATCCCATATGATCAGTGAACTCATTCGCAACAGCTCAGCAAGCTGGCTGTTTACTTTAATGTTACATGTGGACTCAGAAGTTATATCAATAGGGATCTTGAATCTACAGTGTGCAGTCCTTCCGTTGTTGAGAAGCTGTGCTGCAATCCCGGACAATGCACATGCCAAAGCAACTTTGGACTCTCCGCGTATCCGAGAGAGCAAAGCATTGTAGAGATAAGTCTTTCCCGTTCCACCAGGCCCATCCAAGAAAAAAACAGTCCCTCTACTCATGCAAGCTGCTTGTAAAACCCGATTGTAAGCTTCCCTTTGCCCAACATTGAAAGATGATTCCATTCGAGCAGACAATACTCTTTGTTCCTCTCTGTTATACATGAACTCTTTAGCAAGCACTCCATGCTCACTCATAATTTGCAAGGTGTGATCCACCTGGGGCATTCCAGAATAATCTGAGAGCCTCTTTCCATAGTGTTGAAGCATTGTCTCTAAGTTTGACAAAGCTTGGTTCTGTGCCATGTGTTCACAGATATTCGCATCATTTGTGCGAACCCTCATATGATATACATGGTCCTCAGAAAGCTCCTTACAGAAGAGATTCCACAATGCACCAGGATGTATTGGTTCACAAAAAACCAAAATAACTACAAACAGTAGGCGCAATTGCTGCCTTGTTTGCTGAAAAGAAGCTTCTTCCAAACAAAGAAACCATTCATCATCGACTTGCAGTAATCCTCGTGCATTACATGTTTCTCTAAATGTGTCATATACTCGTCCATTGAAGGTTCTAATATCCTCAAAAGACTTACATCCTTTGCACATGTTGAGTAACATACACAAATAGTACAAATCTCCAGCATTGGAAACAATGTGGTACATTCTTTCAATCATGTCACCAATCTGTCTTTGAGTCCATGTTCTACTTGCTGGCTTCCAAAACCACTTTGTTGGGAAGTCTATGTACAACAAATCTTTGGCCTCTGGATATTGTTGATTTGCAACAAACCACTCAGTGAGCGTTGTCTTTTTGCTAACATCTCCCTCCACCACACTCTGTACAGTCGCTCTGTCGCTAAAGATGACTTGATTTTGATGAGGCAAGTGAACTTGGAGCCGTTGTATGTCAGATTTCTCTTGATGCATGTGAAACCCAAGTATACACCAGATAGCCTCAGATGCTGATACATATCGAGCATTAAGATAGTTTGTAACTTCATTTAGAATCCCTTCACTATCTTGTAGAACAACAGTGGCCCTGTCATGTCCCTTATACACATACTTGTAGAGATATTTCACAATGGATATAGTGGAGCAAAACTCCACATTGATATGTGCATTGTACCTTATTGACAAAAATGGATTGTATGAAACAATCCATTTATTACTCATTTGCACTTTATTACGAACAATGTAATTTCCATCATCCCTCCTCATGTACGTTGGGTATCCATCCCTAGCCACAGTAGTCGATGCACTGAAGCTTCAAGGATATTTAAACCTGCACTTCCCATCTTTCATACATGGAGCATTCTTATTCAAGTTTCCACATGGGCCATGCACATTACAACGACTGATAACATCATACAACTGTGGAAACATTACTTTATCAGGAAGCTCCGCACACACAATCTTATCATAATGCAATGTCTCTGTTGGCTTATGCTCAGATGCAAGTATCAATAGAATATGAGCATGAGGAAGGCCTCTCTTTTGGAACTCAATCACAGAAATGTGTCCAATGACCTTACCAAAAATAGATCTCTTAATCAGCAAGCCCATCAAATCCTTGAACTTATGGTAGAAAACACGGGCAGTAAGATCAGGACGATCATTGGATGTTTGTCCAAGCAGTAATGCATCCTGTATCTCCTTCCATCCAGGATTGCATGTGAATGTAATGAAGAGATCAGGTTTTCCTCTCTTGTGTATAATTGCCATGGCATCCTGGTACAGCTGGTGCATATAGTGAGGGCCACCAATATACGAAGAAGGCAATACAACCCTTCTTCCAACATTAGCACCCAATAACAGTTCTCTATCATCCCTTGTTCCATCTCTTGCTCCAACCATATCTGTCAAGCCTTGATACACCTCACTGCGAAGTTCACTTTGATGATTATGAACCCACAAAACCTCAACTCCTCCATACAACTATATGCATCAACAATATATTGTTGCAGTAGCCTACCACCACGTAAAAGACATTGTGTCGTGTCATCTCTAATTTGCAATCTATACTTGTAGAAATCCATTGTAGAAATATACTTTGTAGTTCCATTTACTCGCTCTGCTTACTTCCGCTCTGTTCACTTGGGGTATGTAAGGATTCCAACCTTCTTCACCATTTGGAAATAGCAACACATATAATAGAGGCATGTATGACCTATGGCAATTTGAGATTCGTTTTAGACCACCACCCAAAAGATTCAACACAATATCACGATGGCCAATGTTGCTCTCTTCACCCTGACCAGGCATGATTGCAGCAACTTCCACACTTGTTAGAGCAAGCCATTTGTACGCTTCTCAGTAATGACCATCTTAATCTCCGAAATATTGGAAGTTTGGACCATTGTAGCAAACCCCCTAAAAGCTTGAACATATGGATTTACTCGATGCATCATCGATTGCAAGCTTTTCAAAACATCTGGTGAGTTTAGAAACATGACTCATCCTGTTTTGCAACTCATTCTCAGTGTCAAAAAAATACAATTGAGCAAAGCGAGGGATTTGACCTGACCGCTCTTTTGGCATCAATGGACCAATGTTATGATAAATAGATCCATGCACCTTGAAGGTATAGATTCCTTTTCTTTGGCAGAGAGATTCATCTATATGAGCTCCCAAAGAAGCAAATGCCAACACACTATTGTATGCTCTGATATGTTTCAAGAATTTTCTACTTCTAGTATTACCCCCGTGCATCAATTCCCTTAATTCTAAAGGAGGTTCACTTAATGGCGGCAAAGAAAAATTTCCTGAGTTGCAACAACTCTTCCCCACAAATGTGCGAATGGTCTTTGCTTCCGTTTTCCAATCTAAAGCACCACAAAAGGAACATGCAAAATCCAAGTTGCATATGTTGTGAAGAATACACTTTTCATGAGAAATAGATAACATAGAGATATGCATCAAGGAAGTGGTCTCAGAATATAAGTAGGTGATAGATAGGCAAAGTGTCTCAACTTTGGAGTAATCTCCCTCTCTGGAGACAATTACAGGCTCCTCAAGAACATCTCCATTATTGGCTTCCAAATTGTCTTCCACTTCAATCCCTACATAACTTTGCGAGAGAATTGACTCGTTATCTACATCCAATGCAATCCTTCCCTGAGGAAATTCATTGCATCGATTCACGTTTATCAAATGCTGGCAATCTTCCCAGCGAGGCACATCAATCTCACCCAGAGAACGTCAAACTCTATCTCGCGCTACTGCACGTCGCGTAGCTCTAGAGGCTTGACATATCCTTCTACATCTTGCATGTCCAGGAGACAACACCTTTGGACCAATAGCCATCTGTCCAAAAAAGAACTCTTATAAGTACTCACAGGTATATAGAGGTTAGTATCTAGAGAATTAAGAAGAGAGTATGGAGAAGAAAGGATTTCCCAACTATGTCTATCTTTCTTTGAGAGAGTTAGTGAGAGGAGGCTTGCCAACCCACATGGTAAATGTCTATATACTTCTATATTTGTCTCTCTATATCTCATCTAACTACTACTAAGGATATAGTTGTGGGAGCGAGTCCATCCGATTAGCCCACCGACGATTGTCGGTTAAGTTTCAGCGGCGGACAGTTTTCCGCTGCGGTTACAACGCGCCAGACTGCACGTCAACCGGATTCTCACCCAACTGAGGTCCCCTGACCCTTTAGGATTCGCCACGTTAACCCATTATTGACCATTGGAAACCTTTGCTCAAGACGGATTCAAAGGTGCATCCAAATCAGCCCCGAAGTGCTTCATTATGAAGAGTTACCATCGTGACAGGTCCCCATTTGAGTTGGTAGAGTTGCATTGAGGCTTGGGTTGTTGTGTACATTCTGTTTACGCAATCAAAAGCAAATACCACATCGGCAATGGTGTGCATGTGATTACATTAGGAGAGACACTCTCGCTTTGCATCTGCCAAAAATAGCCCAGAGCTTCTAGACATTTCACACACCTAGAATACTTTGTGTGTGTGTATGTGTGTGTGTGTGAGTGTATGTGTGTGTGTGTGTGTGTGTGTGTGTGAGAGAGAGAGAGAGAGAGAGAGAGAGGGAGAGAGGGAGAGAGAGATTCACTGCTACATAACTTGAGAGAGAGAGAGAGAGAGAGAGAGAGAGAGAGAGAGAGAGAGGGAGAGAGAGAGATTCACTGCAACATAACTTCAGAGAGAGAGAGAGAGAGAGAGAGAGAGAGAGAGAGAGAGAGAGAGAGAGAGAGGAGAGAGAGAGTTTCACTGCAACATAACTTGAGAGAAAGAGAGAGAGAGAGAGAGAGAGAGAGGGCAAGGGGGGGCGGGGAACGGGAGGTGTGACCCAAAAGACACTGTGGCAACAAAAATACTACAATTATGGAGATCCTCTGAGAATGTAGTATCCAAAGAAGACAACCAAGAGTCATGAGCAAATTGGTATCCACTACATACATAAGCCTCCCCCAAAATGTAGTCAATATCCCCAAAGCCACCAAAATATAGATCCGCTAAGTCTATAATGAGAAAGAAGTGAGTATTACTATCGATTACATAATTCACTTCTTGCAAGGGTTGCCCTGCTTTAAACTGGATGGAACATCTCCAACGGCATTAATCCCCTTCTTGGGCCAATGGGTAATTACCAATGCATGGAGCTTGTTTGAGATAGATCTAACTTGGGAGACACCTGTTATATGTTGTACTGCTACGGCGGTCAATTTGTTGCTAGTACTTCGTAATTCAGGCACAATGCTTTTGAAATCAATGCTATCCTTGTCAAGAACATACCTCTCCAAGAGACTCATGATTTTTGCCTCGTTGCTTTCTATGCAAGAAAGTTGTCCTTGCATTGAGCTCTGCTGCTGCAAAATACCATTTATCTGTAGCTGCATCCGTTCCTCTACACGATGAAGATAAACCCCTTGCTCATATTGTGAATGGCTCAACCAGTGAATGCTCTCTCTATAGGAAACCTGTGATGCCTCTGCTCTGTCACATGAGGCTTGAATTTTGGAGCATACTATGTGGATGATACCTAGTCCACCTAAAATTTGCTTCTTTGCAGGTCCATCGCCACCTCGGGCAACGCACTTGGCATTTTGTAAATTGTTGCTTAGGTCTCTCTCTGGGGTAGAAAATATCACCCCCGAAGAATCTCCTCCAGAGGTAAGCACGTGCTCCATCTCTGTAAGAAAGAATAAGATATATATTTAGCACCGTGTTATACATGTTTTTCTCTCTATCTATTTCTATCTCTATTTTTCCCCTATCCACCTCTCTATACCTCCCTCTCTATGGCTCAAGGTGGCCATAGAGAGAGCAATAGCCAAAGCCTGTGTGTAGGATGTCGTCTCTTGGAATGCACTGATTGTGGGATATGCCTAACTTGGTTAGGGCCAAGAGAGCGGCTGCCCCATCCCTCTCTCTCTTTGTCTCTCTCTCTCTTTCTTCTCTCTCTCTCCCTCTCTCTCTCTCTCTTTGTCTCTCTCTCTCTTTCTTCTCTCTCTCTCCCTCTCTCTCTCTCTCTCTCTCTCTCATGTGTAGGCATATCCCACAATGAGTGCACTCCAAGAGATGACATCCCATAGATTAAGCTCATTGAAAGCACCTTTTGTGCTTTATGAAGTGCATGGCAGTTGGCATACATGTCGACCAAGGCAATGCTATAATTCAAGGGTGAAATTTCAACTTTTCCCCAACACTGACTCACAGTCTCAATCTCATGTGGAGAGGACATGTATCAAATGAAATAGCTTGAAATGTTATATTAAACGTCTTCAAAGGGCCAAGGTCTATGAGACCTATTTTTTGTAACTGTTGGTAGACTTTGGAAAACCAAGCACCAAATGGAGGGGATTCCAACCTAAACTTTTAGCGTTTCAAAAAGTGTAGCTCACACCACCAAGAGGTCTTTCAGGGTGATATTCGTTACCATATCTCAAACCCTCAACTGTTAAGAGTGTCATATTGTTCTAAGAGTGTCACCTAGTGTCTGGTGGTACAGAGTGCGCTCAAGATGTTGTCAGTGCTTATCTCAAACCCTCAACTGTTAAGAGTGTCACCTAGTGTCCGGTGGTAGCTGTTCCAATCTGCGAGTGAGGTACACTTTAACTTATTTGGCTTGTTGTGCAGTGCTTAGCCCTACTCACATAGGGCTCTGATCCAGTTTAAAACTCAAATGATAGTAAGCTGAAACACATTTTTCCTGAACACTGACTCACAGACTCAATCTCGCGTGGAGAGGAGGGAGATGAAATGAAATGTTATATTAAACGTCTTCAAAGGGCCAAGGTCTATGAGAGCCCGCAAAGATGACGATGACACTGTTGCAGACGCCGGGAGGAGGATGCTGAGCCCGTGTGCGCTACTGCAGTAGCCGGCTTAGAAGGCGACGAGCCCACAAAAATGACGATGGCGATGAGAAGCGATGACAGCCCGCATGCGCTGCTACAGTAGCCCGGAGGAGGATGGTGTGCACTGCTACAGTAGCCGGGAGGATGAAGGAAGGCTGCAATGACAATGCTGCGTGAGAGTCGGTGGTCCAACACTGCCCATGCTGAGAGTCTGTGAGGGGCGGGTGCGTGGGCATGAGGTTCTGTGGTCACCGCTACAATGCCGAACACCCTCGGGCATTGATGAAAATAACTCACAATCTCAAATCTCACGTGGAGAGGAGGGAGCTGAAATGAAATGTTATATTGGCCACTTCAAGGTGGACATTTCCTGCAATCAGAGCATTCCGTCAGCGGCTACATAACGGAGAATATACGTATCTCTGCATGCGATAAAGGAGGATAGTGGCCAACACTAATACATGTGGCAAGGCATTCTCGATCCACAGTGAGGGCCATGATGGGGGACTTCGTGGGCATATCCACACATACTAGGCTGCAATCAGTGGTTCAAAGCTTATTGGCCACTTCAAGCTCATAGACTCAATCTCACGTGGAGAGGAGGGAGATGAAATGAAAATGTTTTATTAAACGTCTTCAAAGGGCCAAGGTCTATGAGAGCCCATAGAGATGACGATGACGATGTTGCAGTAGCCGGGAGGAGGATGTTGAGCCCGTGTGCGCTCCTGCAGTAGCCGGCTCAGATGGCGATGAGCCCACAAAAAATGACGATGGCGATGAGAAGCGATGACAGCTCGCGTGCGTTGCTACAGTAGCCCGGAGGAGGATGGCATGCGCTGCTGCAGTAGCTGGAGGATGAAGGAAGGCTGCAATGGTGAGCCTGCGTGAGAGTTGATGTTCAACACTGCTCCATGTTGAGAGCTGTGAGGGGTGGTGGGTGCGGGGGCATGAGGTTCTGTGGTCACCGTTGCATGCCGAACACCCTCGGGCATTGATGACGATAACTCACAGTCTCAATCTCACGTGGAGAGGAGGGAGTTGAAATGAAATGTTATATTGGCCACTTCAAGCGGGACATTTCCCGCAATCAGTGCATTCCGTCGGTGGCTACCATAACAGAGAATGTACGTATGTCTGCATGCGATAAAGGAGGATAGTGGCAACACTAATACATGTGGCAAGGCATTCTCGATCACGGTGTGGGCCGTGATGGGGGACTTCGTGGGCATCCACAAATACTGGCTGCAATCAGTGGTTCAAAGCTTATTGGCCACTTCAAGCTGGACATTTCCCGTAATCAGTGCATTCCAAGAGATGACATCCTAGGTCGGAATCTCCTCGTGCACTTTTTGCGCTTTATGAAGTGCATGGCATTTGGCATACATGTCGACCAAGGTAGTGCCAAGCACGATTTTTTCTTTCAACGACCCCATTTTACAATATTATCATGTTTGTTTTGTGCCCATATCAACATCTTGTGTGATGCCACATACCTTCAAGGTTCATGCATTTGGAGACATGCCCTCTCTTTGCATTTGTTAAAAACAACCTAGAGCTTTGTGACCGTGACCCTTGCCCTCAAGATGCAAGCGTATGTGATTGCATCTGAAGTGACACCCTCGCTTCGCATCAGCCGAAAACAACCCAAAGCTTCTTCGCATCTGTGAGTTCATCCTTGAGGTCTCATGGGGTTGAGTCTGCAACTTTAAAACCTGTCTTCTTCTTCTCCTACTTCTCTCTATAGTTCTACAACATCTGTGACATAGCACTCATACATGTACCCATCATTGTCTGTGCGAGAGTAGCACCCAACATCGAGATGGAGTTCTGTTTGATGTTTTGAAGAGAGTAGGAGGAAAACCTCTTTGGGTTACTGAAGGGGCATTCAGTCGGCAGCTACCGCAACACAGAATATACGTATGTATGCATGTGATAAAGGAGGATAGTGGAAACACTAATACATGTGGCAAGGCATTCGAGATCACGGTGTGGGCCGTGATGGGGGACTTCGTGGGCATCCACAAATACTGGCTGCAATCAGTGGTTCAAAGCTCCCATCCAGTGGATGGACAACTCCAAAAATTAGGCTGTGTGGAAAAGGCCACCATGACCTCCACAGCGACACCCTACCCCTTCATAGACGAGAAGCTTCTAGAAATGGATCAGCTCCATCATCGCTACTCCTACACCATCCTTAATACCACCCTCCACACTTCTCTTATGGACGACTAAGCACCTTCAGGCTCTTTCCCATCCCCCCCAACCCTTGCGATCCTCAAGCTGGACCCAACACCCCCTCCATTGAAGCTTCACCTATAAGCCCACTTCATCCATCTCCCCAGAGAATTCTCTCTCTACCATCTTCTCCTTGTGTATCTAGCTTAAAACTCAGCTCTCCTTGATTGTTGACGATTGTGAGTAGCTAAGGATGTTGAAGACGGGAAAGAGGAAAATCTCTTTAGGGTTCTTTGATGGTCATTTAGCCGGTGGCTACCACAATAGAGAATATATGTACGCCTACGGGCAACGCTAATACATGTGCAAGGCATTCGAGTGTAATATCAAGGGCATTGACACGCAGTAGGTGTGGGCCGTTGAAGGAGTACGAGCGGAAGTGCGACGCGAGAGAGAGTGTGAGGAGAAGAGCACGACGATATGGTGAACTCGCTCTACTGTAATATGTAGAGCATAGTGAGTTCTTATTAGGTTTTTACAAAAGAATATGTGTATGTACATGTCCATACTGGCGATACCTGGGCGACCACATTGGGCTTTATACCCCAACAACCTCCCACTTAAAGTCCAATGTGGTACTTTAAGTGTGAGAGAAGCTACTATACAAGCTAATATACAAGAGATGTAGAGAAGTGATGTACTACCCTACACCTAATTGCGTGCGAAAATGCGCAAAGCTCTCTGAGGGAAGTCCTTTTGTAAGTAGATCAACAGGATTTTCTGTGGTGTGAACTTTGACAAGCTAAATTTGCTTATCCTTGAGCATTTCCGTGATGAAATGATACTTCACATCCACATGCTTTGTCTTCGAGTGATAAACTGGATTGCGAGCCAATTGTATAGCACTTTGACTATCACAATATAACACAGGCATCTCTTCTTTGATTCCCAAATCTGTTACTAGTTGATTAAGCCAAATTGATTCTTTGCATGCCTCCGATGTTGCAACATATTCAGCCTCTGTAGTAGACTGAGTTACACAATCTTGTAATCTAGAACGCCATGATACTGCTCCACCAGCCAATGTAAAGACATACCCTGATGTAGACCTTCGGTTGTCTAAGTCACCTACATAATCTGAGTCTGTAAAACCCTTTACACTTAGCTCCTGACTCCCATAGCATATACACATACTCTTTGTAGCTTTCAGGTATCTCAATATTCCTTTCACTGCCTCCCAATGTTTCTTGCCTGGGTTTGACATGTATCGACTTACTACTCCCACTGCAAATGCAATGTCTGGGCGAGTAGCAATCATTGCATACATCAAACTACCCACTGCAGACGCATATGGAATCTTATCCATTTCAGCCTGTTCTTCCTCAGACACAGGACAATCTTGTTTGCTAAGTTTCACATATGGTGGAAATGGAACACTCAATGCCTTTCCCTTCTCCATATTGAAACGTTGCAAAACCTTGTCAATATACTCTGTTTGAGATAACCAAATCAACTTCTTTGATCTGTCTCTCTCAATGCGCATACCAAGTATATGACTTGCCTCACCCATGTCTTTCATGTCAAACGATTTTTCCATCTTTGACTTCAAAGCTGAAATTTCTTCCAAGTGCTTGCCAGCAATCAACATGTCATCCACATACAAAACAAGGATCAGCCAACTACCATTCTTAGACTTCTTTGTATATAGACAGTGATCGAACTCACTACGTTTGTAGTCTTGAGAAAGCATAAACTTGTGGAATTTATGGCACCATGCCCTCGGTGATTGTTTTAAGCCATAAAGACTCTTTAACAACTGGCATACCCAATCTTCCTTGCCTTTCTCAACAAACCCTTCTGACTGCTGCATGTAAATTTCCACATCTAAATCACCATGCAAGAACGTTGTCTTGACATCCATTTGGTGCAACACCAAATCTAATATGGCAACCAATGCAAGAAAGCATCTCAATGTAGTCATCTTGACCACCGGAGAGAAGACTTCATCAAAGTCAATGCCTTGTTCTTGCTTAAAGCCCTTGGCAACAAGCCTTTCTTTGTACTTTGGCTGACTATCATGAGCGGTGATCTTATACCTGTAAACCCATTTACAAGGTAGAGCCTTTTTGCCTTGTGGTAATTTAACTAGCTTCCATGTCTTGTTTTTATGCAGAGCTGTCATCTCTGACTGCATGGCCAATTGCCAATTCCCGAGTCCTTCATTTGCACTGCTTCCTTGTAACATGAAGGCTCATTGCAATCAGTCAACATGACATAGTTCATAGATGGAACAAACCTATCAGGAGGTCGCGTGACACGTCCACATCTACGCACAATAGGTGGCTTAGGCTCAGCCACAACTTGTGGTTCCACTCTATCCTGTCCTTGCTCCTCTTGAGCCCTGACATTTTGTCTTGCATGTGCAGGTCCATCTTCTTGGAAGACAACTCTTCTAATCTCCTCAACCCTCTCTGGTTTAGAATGATATTTGGATTCATTAAAGTGAACATCATTGTTGCGGACAACCTTTCTGGATTCGGGATCCCAAAGTCTGTACCCCATCTCACCAGAATTACCATAGCCTAGAAAGATGCACTTTCTCTACTCTTTGGCTCAAGTTTGTTCCTAAATTCCTTTGGAACGTGAGTATATGCCTCACAGCCAAAGACTCTGAGATGCTTGTATGAGGGCATTTTGCCTGACCATACCATCTCTGGCACTGAATCGTTCTGCAAAACCTTGCAGGAGATCTATTTACAAGATGAACAGTTGTTGATATAGCTTCAGCCCAAAACCCATTTGGCAGCTGTGCATTAGACAACATACTTCTGACCTTCTCTTGTATGGTCCTATTCATCCTCTCAGCAACACCATTTTGAGGAGGATTGTAAGGAGCAGTAAGTTCACGTTTTATACCTTTTGACTCACAAAAGTCCTGAAAGGCCTTTGAAACATACTCTCCACCATTGTAAGTGTGTAAGCATTTAAGCTTCTTGCCACTCTGATTCTCCACAAGTGTCACAAACATTTTGAAAACACTAAACGCTTCATCCTTGTGCTTGAGAAAGTAAACCCATACTTTCCTCAAGTAATCATCTATAAATGTCATAAAGTAAGAAGCTCCCCCTAGAGATAGGCTAGGCATAGGTCCACACAAATCACTATGAACAAGTGCCAACTGTGTATCTCTTCTACTGCTTCTTTCTATCTTATGTGGCTGCTGTGTTTGCTTACCATACAGACAATGCTCACAGAATTCAAAATCATTAAATGAAAAGCCAGGCAAATAACCAGAACGAGACAATATTTCCATTCCTTCTTGGACATATGTCCTAACCGGCTATGCCACAAGAAAACGTTCGGTTGCTCGGTTACATTGATTACATTTTTAGAGACATTTGATACATAAATCATGTAAAGTCCTCCAGATTTACTCCATGTGCTACTGTCATAAACCCTTGGATATCTTCCACATGTTCTGTCCAAAAGTGGTGACGTAGCCAACATCATCAAGTAAACCTGTGCGATCAAGCTCTTTGTAATTGCGGAACATGTCTCACATCTTCAGCGTGAAAGAAGAGCCATTCTGA
>NW_028221511.1:0-60862 GCF_014529385.1 Adiantum capillus-veneris
TAATCTAGCTTTGATAAATAGCATGTAAATTATCCAACATGAATTTACTAGTTTACCCCTTTAATTTTTAGCTAAAATTAGTATAATTTGACTTCGATAAATATCTATAATAATCTTCTAACCTTGACATAATTATTATGGCTTTTCTATCATATAGTTTAACTCTGATAAATAGCATGTAATCATCTAACATGATTTACTAATTATTCCCTTTAGTTTTAGTAAAAATCAAACAATATTAGCTAAGATAATTAGCTAAATTGATTATTTGTGTTCAAGATAATTATATTGACTTTCTAATGCTATTTTTTATCTCTCATAATTACTATGTAATTATATAAATTAATTAACTAATTTTTCTTTCTAATTTACAGTCAAAATTAGATAATATTAGCTAATATAATTAGCTAAACTAAATATATATGCATGAAATATTTATCATGGGTTTTTATAGTGATTTGTACCTCTGATAATTACTATATAATTATCTAAGTAATTTAGCTAATTTGCTCTTCAATTTATAGCTAAAATTAGTCTAATTTGACCTAGATAAATGGCTATATTATTTTTCTAGCCTCAAGATAACTATCAAGGCTTTTTTACCATGTAAACTAACTTTGATAAATAGCACATAATTATCTAACATGTTTTTCTAATTTCTCCTTTTAATTTATAGCTAAAATTAGTCTAATCTGACTTAGATAGACATCTAAATTATTTTTCTAGCCTTAACATAATTATCACGGCTTATTTAACATGTAAACTAACTGTAATAAATAGCACATAATTATCTAACATAGTTTTTTGTGTTCCCTCCTTTAATTTATAGCTAAAATTAGTCTAATCTGACTTAGATAAATAGCTATCTTATTTTTCTAACCTCAAGATAATTATCACGACTTGTTAATGAGTAATTTACCCAGTGTTCCTAACGCTATTTTCTAGCTGTGATAATTAACTTAAGAATTTTTTAGCTAATTAAATAGATTTTCCATCAGTTTTTTGATTCAAGACATCTAATTTTTGTCTAATTAATTACAAAAATTAATCAAAAAATTAAGAGATAATTTTTCTAGCATCTTGACAGTTTAATACAGCTCTGATAATTATCTTAAATTAGTATAATTACCATTAATTTATGACCAAAAAGATTAATTTTAGCCCTATTATGGCTTAATAATTAATTAGATTAATATCCTTAATCTTAATCTAAGTAATCAACAAAATATTAAGAATTAAGAGAGTAATTTAGAGTGTAAGCAAATTTAATCTTCTTAATTAATTGGATTAATTAAGAAAATACATGTAAATTAGCATAATTTTGCTAATTAAAAAGGAATTAAGCTACCGTGGAATAATCAACTAGATTTTTTGCTCTAGTGATTTTTGAGTAGAGTTCTCTCTAGGTGAGAGAGAAATGACCAGGACTCCGAGTCTCTTCCAAATTGTGAAGCAAGGGGTCATATTTATAGGTTTCTGGGCACTCAGAGGCTGGAAATGGCAGTAACTTGCATCCCAAGGCAGCCCTACAGATCCACAAGCATCCCCTACTGCTAATTCCAGTCTGGGCAAGTTCATTATTACCCCACACAGTCCCCCCGAATACACAAAATCAATTTTTTGCTATTATCTGACCCATTTCATGATTAATTTTGAAAATATTTGCAATCTGTAAATATCTACGGATTTTATGATAAAAGTCTTTTACAGTAATGATTACCAAAACCTTTCAATTTATTTTATAAATTTAATCCACAGTGTAAACTTTTAGGGGCCATAACTATGCCAGTTTTTATCGGAATTCAGTTCTGAAAATTTCTAGCCCGCGGTTTGTTGTGCTTAAGATTCCAAAAATATCATTATAATATATAAAGTAACTAAAAGTTTTACATTATCGATTTATAGTGGTTTACAAAACTGCGTATTGTTGTTGAGCTCTAGGATTACTAAATTGTAGCCAAGCGAGTGGCTGTTTCATCTTCCTCATTCATTAAGGTTGGTTCTCCCATGATTGCATAAGATATGGCTCCTCTTGCTCTTCCTCTACCTCGTCCTCCATTTCTACCTCCTCTTAGATTGTCTCCTTGATTTTGAGGAATGGCTCTAGCAGTAGTTCGAGGGTTTTGCTCTTCACAATAGTTATTTCTATAGTGCCTCATTTGATTGCATCCATAGCACCTAACATTTAGGAAGGTCTGCTCCAAGTTCACCGCTGCAGCTACTCCATGTTGTTGATATCCTTGGTTGAAAGTTCCCCTGGCTCTTCCCCTAAAGTTATCAAATCCATTATAGTTCCTTGTAGAGTTGGTTCCTTCGCCTGCAAGAGGCTTAGCCCTAAGAAGGGCGTCCTGTATTGATGTAGGCCTCATGGCTTCGAGACGTGTACTCAGGGCTTCGGTTTGTTGAGGCCTTGACAGAAATGGGCAATTTGTTGCTCCATGGTCATCTGGGGAGCATAGCGTCGTAAAGACACGAACTTGGTGTAGTACTCCTCTAATGAAAGTCCTAATTGGCATAGACCAAAGAACTCATTCATCTTAATAGCCTGATGTGCAGGAGGGAGATAGCGTTCTTTGATTGCCTGCTTTATTTTCTCCCAAGACGGACTACTCATGGGATTATCTTTGTAGTGTTGCTTCCACCAAAGTTTGGCATCTCCGCTGAGACTAAACATACCCAACATTGTTTGGTTTTCCTAAGCAGTTCTTGAAGCTTTAAAATAGTCATCCATAGCATCTAACCACGCTTCGGTATCTCACTCTAAATTGGGTCCCTCCCTTGAAGGTAGGGAGGTGGACTTGCTTTAATAGTATTTTTTTTCTCTTAAGCAACAGTGTAAAGGCTATTTACGTGAGTATTTCCCTGAGATTGAATTAGTGAAATTTAGTACCAGATGAAATCTCTCTTACTTATGCTTTTAACTTATCTCATACTCACAACTTTTGCACACAGGATGAAGACAATTACCAAACCATAAACAAAAATGCTTATAGCATACCCATGAGAACCATAGTATGTCCAAGAGTTAATACAATCCATGAAGATCCTACTATATACAAAGGCGATGACAATCCTATACTAGAATCTTGTGGATTTTGGGTGGATCAGATACAGGATCAAAATATACATCTTTTGGTCCACTAAAACTTGAGCCTACACCTATGGGCCTAAATCTACCTGGGTAGATTATTTTAGACACCAGATCAAAGACCCATTAATTTTTGATACTTGGACATCATCTATTACAAGGGTTTCTTTTGGATTCTTCGCCCCAATGAAAAAGTATACTTCAATCACTTGAAGATCTTCGGCCCATCTGAGTCTCTTCATATTTAGTTATAAACCTTCTAACTCTCCCGCATCAGTGAAGAAAATTCCACCAGATCCTGACCTCTTGATCCTCCAAGTGGAAGGAGAAAATCTCTTATCTAGCCATTTCATCATGCTTTTTCGCATTAAATAGTGTCGCGATAGGCAAGCCCTCATAAACCTAATGTTGAAATCCATGGATTTGTGGTAGGCCTGATGGAAATCTTCCTGCAAAGATGGGGATAATTCTCTCTTTCTTTGTCTCCCTCTTTTTAATCTTAAATTGAATTCGTCAAGATCACTTATTTCAACCTAACACCTTAACTTTTCCCTATGTCCAAGAGTTTAAATTACACATGCTCCGATACCACTTGTAATGTCTCCAACCCACTGACACCAAAAAACGGGATGGGGTCCTGGACATGTCTCTAGGCCTAATAAAAATCAGAGTCTCTAAACAAGAAAAAACCAAGGAATAGACCTTTACCATTGACAATGGCTTGGGTCTATAGCCTTAGAAGAAGACCTAATCTTGTCTCGCAGCCGAAACGGGACAACATATTAACAATCCCAAAAGTCTTTCAGCCCTATAATTGTCACATATTGGGCTAAGGTATCCTCAACCAACGCTTTTTTTCCCCCTAACAAGTGTGAGTGCAGGGTGGTAAGTGGGGATTGACTAAGGTTGTCAATCATGGACGGGTCGTGATTAGTCAGGTAATTATCCATCCTTGCACACTAAAAATGTTTTAAAAACTTCTTCAATGGGAAGAGGAGTCCACCAGCGGGGCTGTGCCCTCACATATGCTAGGAGGAAAAAAGCGTTGGTTGAGGATACCTTAGCCCAATATATGGAAGTTATAGGGCCAAAAGACTTTTGGGATTGTTAATATGTTGTCCCGTTTACGCTGCGAGACAGGACTAGGTCTTCTTCTAAGGCTATAGACCCAAGCCATTATTAATGGTAAAGATCTACTCCTTGGTTTTTTCTTGTTTAGAGACTCTAATTTTTATTAAGCCTAGAGACCTGTCAAGGACCCCCATCCCGCTTTTTGGTGTCGGTGGGTTGGGGACATCACACATGTTATCTACAACTGTAGGTTCTTTTGGGAGTTACTCGAACAGTCTGGTTGCTGTTAGATGTGGTTCACAATGAGACTTGGGTAGTTGTTTTGAAGGTTCAGCTACTCGGTGCAACATTGAGGAGGAGGATTACCCGGTGGAAGTAGGGTCATGTCCGTTGATGGATTGCTCCCTTGTGTGCTATTTGGTTGATCTATGGTAGGCAGCTGATGTGGGCGGAGGTTGTGTTCTTTCTTCTTGCAAGACGATGGCCTGATGGTGCGAGGTGTCTTGTGATTATTCTCTCCCCGCCAAGCGTGAGGGAGAGATGATATCTGGATGGACGCTAGTGTTTTCTATTTTGGTGGATGGCCCTTGAGTGGCCAGTAATGGACTTTGGGCTCCTCCCTTTGTCCTGCTGACTCTTTTGAGTTTTGTGAATTGCTCGCACGGATGAGGGCCTTCTTGGTGGTAGCCATGAAAGCTTCCTAGCTAGTATACACCCAACGGCAAAATTGGAAGCATCTACATGTATGTGGAATATCTTATTCCAATCTGGTGATTTCAATATTGGAGCTGAAGTGAGAGCTTGCTTAAGCTTCATGAAGGATTTTCCACACTCATCCATCCATTCAAAGAGTGTAATCAAGATGTACATGGATTTTTCAATTATAGCGTACCTGTAAATGAATCTTCTGTAATATCCACAATGTCCCATGAAAGCTTGAACCCCTTTGACTGTTGTCGGTCTAGGCAATTCAGCAATAACATTAATTTTATCCATATCAGTAGCTATGCCATTTTTAGACACTATATGTTCAAGAATTTTTCCTTGTCTGCCCATGAATATGCATTTTTCAAGATTTAAGAAAATCCTATAAAGTCTATATTTTTTGAAAACCTTTTTGAGGTGTTCAAAATGATCATCCCGGATTGATGAATGTACACATAGATCATCCATATATACTTCCAAGAAATTCCAAAGATATTCTTTAAAAGCATGGCTCATCAATCTTTGAAAGGTGGTAGGAGCATTAGTTAACCCCAAAAGGCATAACCCTATAGGCAAAAATACCCCATTCAATTGCAAAGGCAGTTTTATGCTGATCTTTGGGGTCAACCAAAAGTTGAATGTATTCCGAAAAGCCATCTAAAATGTTGTAAGCTTCTTTTCCTGCAACTCTTTCTAAAACATGCTCAGTGATTGGAAGAGGAAAGTTGTCTCTAATGGTAGCTACATTCACTTTCTTGAGATTGACACACGCTCGTAATTTTCCATTTTTCTTGGTTCTTACCACAATTGGAGACACCCAATCTGTGTGTTCAATTTCATAAATGAATTCGGCCTCCTTTACCTTTTCAATCTCTTCTTTGATCTTTCTGGCAAATGTTTCATTATAAGTATATGGCCTCTGTCTGCTTGGTTTTGCATCGTCTCTCATAGGTATGGTATGTTCATAGATTTCTGGATCAACACCCTTGAGATCCTTATAAGACCAAGCAAAGATATCGCGGTATTCTTTCAATAAGCTTAACAAAAGCTCTTCTTCTTCTTCAGTCAGCTCGTTTGCAATGTAGGCAGATCTAGGCTCTTCTCCTAGTTCGGCCAGATCTGTCTTTTTTGTATTTTCAGGTCCTTCGTAGGACTCGCCATGTTTTCATAGTTCTCTGACAGGTTGTTTGACTATGATTTTTCGGTCTTGGAGAATATATTTCTTGTAACGGGATGGAACACTCTGTACATCTTTACCTTCCTCCTCAGTGGTTTCCATTTTAGTTGTATATATCTCCTTTAGAGCTTTCTTCAACTCTTGATACTTCTTTCTTTGTTCAACTCGTGTCATGGGTGAATCCTTGTCCTGGTATTTAGGTTTTGCTTAAGTTTCCTTTATTTCTTTCCTCAATGTTTTCAATATTTTTCTGCTTTCCGTTTAAAGGATATCTACCAGTGATTTTGTCTTTGACACAATCATGTGCATCTATCTGCATCAGAAAATGTGTTCTACTAGAGACTGATGGCATAGGTCTAGCTTTCGAGTTTCTCGTGTCTCTTTTTCTTCTATACCAATTTTGCCTTCTCGATTTTTGGTTTGGAAAGTCAAAAAACTTTTCCTCCCCTCCTTTTATGAGTAGTTTAGCTCTCATATATTCTTTTTCTGACCCCAATTCATCTAAGGTAGCTTAATGTTCTTCCAACTCATCTGTTGCATTATAGTAGAGGTCTAAAAAGACTTGTTGAGCTTTCATTAAGTCCTTGGATTCTTGAACTTTGTCTTCAATGTGAAGGGTTGAGATCATTTGTATGGGAATTATGCCATAGCTGTCCTCATTGCAAACTTGAGTAGGCATAGACATTACACGGACATCCATTGTTGCCAAAATTTGAGTCCACTCAAATGGCTCGAACAAATGCTCCAAAAAGGGTTCATGTACATCGGCCTCGTCCGTGCAATCCATTTC
Organism: Adiantum capillus-veneris; assembly: GCF_014529385.1. Lineage (NCBI taxonomy): Eukaryota > Viridiplantae > Streptophyta > Polypodiopsida > Polypodiales > Pteridaceae > Adiantum > Adiantum capillus-veneris. The sequence continues at coordinate 6,832 of NW_028221511.1, forward strand.
TAAGATACATTCTTCTTATTTTAAGCTCCCATTTTCTGAGGCTCCGCACATCCAAACAGGTCTGTCTTTGTTCAACCAAGATGGAAGCTTAGTTTCAACCGATGAGACTGATTCAAATTCTTGTATGGGTATTTTTATGACATCTCTATAAGTGTGATCTTTGTTAGGAAATAAGACGTAGCTAAATAGATAATTGAGTAGATTACTTAATGGAGAGAGACAGATTTACATACACGAGACTATAGAGTAGAGAGAGAGAGAGAGAGAGAGTACACACGATATACGTGGTTCACCCAATGTGGGCTACATCCACGGGAAAGCAGCCACTGAATGGCTTTAGTACTTCAAAACAAGAAGTAGTTTACAAAGGGATTATACCCTTAATGGAGCTCCCGCCTTGCTTCACTCTCACCACCTCACACTCACCTTGTTGCATCAACTTCACACTATGAAATGTGTGTAGAAATGGCCTCCTTTTATAGGCCAAAAGGGCTACCCTCTCTTATGAGAGACAGCCATGTGTAGCCGCCCTTGTGCAAATAAGTCCAAATCGGACCCTCCAATCCGCCCATGTGTGGCCGCCCTTGAGAAGACAAGTCCGCTTTTGAATTCGGCCACCGGCCACCGCCATTGACTTCTGGCCACCGGCCATTGACTTCCGACCACCGGCCATCGGCCATTGACTACCGGCCACCGGCCAACCGACCGGTTGTTTTCCGACCACTTTCCGGCCGCCGTCCGGCCATAATATTCCGGCGAAAAAAAAAGTCTCGGGGGCCTCCGCCCCCGAGGTCTTTAGAGTTGCCCCTGATTCTTGTCCGTGAAAATTTTGGTTTCCGGTGAGTGATTTTCCTTCACGCACGATGGCTTCTCCTCATAATGGGGGCCTTACAAATGTGCGCTTTTACCACAGAAAATTACAAGGGTAAATTAGGCTCCATACTTAACAATCTTCCACTTGGAGACTGATCTCCAAACCAAACCTGTGACTGCTTTCCATTCTGGCTTCTTATCCTTGAATGCCGATTGAAGATGAGCAAAAGCTCAACTTCTCCTTGTTGACCACCTTTGTAAACATGTCTGCAGGATTTTCACTTGTATGCACCTTTCCTAGCTTTAGTTGTCCCTCTTCCAAAAGAGTGCGTATGAAGTGATATCTCACCTCAATGTGCTTTGTCCTTGAATGAAAGGCTGAGTTCTTCGCAAGATGGATAGCGCTTTGGCTATCACTATACAAGACACAATTGTCTTGTTTGAATCCAAGCTTTTCTAAGAATCTGTGAAGCCACAGAATTTCTTTGCTTGCCTCCGTCATTGCTACATACTCTGCTTCCGTGGTAGAAAGTGAAACGACTTTCTACAGCTTTGAAGCCCAGCTTACTGCTGTGCCTCCAACCGTGAACACATAGCCAGTAGTGCTCCTTCGAGTATCTTTGTCACCTGCCATATCTGCATCAGCATACCGTTCTAGAAAAATATCAGTTCCTCCAAAATACAAAGCATTTGTTGTTGTCCCTTTTAGATACCTAAGTATCCACTTCACAGCTTGCCAATGCTCTTTACCTGGGTTGTCCAGGAACCTACTCACAACTCCCACTGCATGTGCAATGTCTGGCCTTGTCCAGACCATAGCATACATTAGAGAACCTACCGCTGCAGCATATGGAACTTTAGACATATAGGCTATCTCCTCTTGTGTCTTTGGACACATATCCTTCGTTAGTTTAAAATGACCAGCCAAAGGTGTAGAAACTGGTTTTGCATTTTGCATTGCAAACCTTTCTAGTACCTTCTTGATGTAATCTTCTTGAGATAGATTTTATTGTCTTCTTCGTCCTGTCCCTTGATATTTTCATACCAAGTATCCTCTTTGCAGACCTAAATCTTTCATTGAAAAAGATTTGGACAGCTCCTCTTTTAGTTCTTTGATGTCCTGCATGTTAGCACTTGCAATCAACATGTCATCAACATACAACATTAGGATGATGAATTTCCCATCTCCCAAATTCTTCGTGTAGACGCAGTGATCCGAGTTGTATCTTGTGAATCCATGATCCAACATCCATCGATCAAACTTCAAGTACCATTGTCTTTATGCTTGCTTTAAACCATACAAGCTCTTCTTTAATCTGCAAACCATTTTCTCCTTACCTTTTACTTCATACCCCTTTGGTTGAAGCATGTAGATTTCCTCCTCTAAGTCACCGTGAGGGAATGCTGTATTTACATCCATTTGCTCGAGATTTAGATCATGAGCATCCACAAGGCTTAAGACAAGCCTAATTGAGTTCATTTTTACAACAGGAGAAAATATTTCATTGAAGTCAATACCTTTCTTTTGAGAAAAACCTTTTACCACAAGCCTAGACTTGTACCTTTTCTTCCCACCTTCTTCTTCCTTTAGCTTGTACACCCATTTGTTTTGAAGTGCCCGCTTATCTTTAGGCAACTCAACCAACTCCCATGTTTGGTTGCGATGTAGTGAGTCCATCTCCACTTGCATGCTCTTCGTCCATTCTTCTTAGGATTCATGTTGCATAGCTTCTTCATATGATTCCGGCTCTTCAGAATCAGAGATCAAGAGATGGTTGAAGGAAGGAACAAACCTTTCTGGAGGTCTACTTGCTCTTGTAGATCTTCGGGGAATAGGTTGAGGCTCCTCATTTGGTTGACGTTGTTGCACATTGTCACCGTTTGCAGTCCTTGAGTCTTCACCGTCCTCAAGCTCCATGTACTCATCACCTGTTTCTTTTGTTTGTTTTCTTTCCAAGTAATCTTTGTACATATTTTGTTCGTTAAAAATTACATCCCTACTCCTTAAGATTTTACCATCTTCAAGATTCCATAGGCGATACCCAAAGTCTCCTTCTCCATAGCCAATGAAGAAACACTTTTTGGACTTTGCATCTAACTTTGATCTTAGGCTTCTATCTATGTGCATGAAAGCCTCACACCCAAACACTTTGAGAAATGCATAATTCACCGGTTTACCTGTCCATGCCTCTTCTAGAACTCCCCCATCCAATGCCGTTGAGGGTGACCGATTGATTAAGTACACAGACGTACTTACAGCTTCCGCCCAAAGCTCAAGCGGTAGGCCTGCATGTAGCCACATGCTTCGTGCTCGTTCCATGATTGTCCTGTTCATCCTTTCCGAAATCCCATTTTGTTGAGGTGTCCTTGGGGTTGTCCTTTGCCTCCGAATGCCATTGCTAGCACAAAATCTTTCAAAAGCTTGGCTGCAATATTCGCCTCCATTGTCGGATCTGAGGCATTTAACCTTGGTACCTGTTTCATTCTCCACAAAGGCTTTCCACCTTTGAAATATGGAAAATACATCGGATTTATTCTTCATAACATAAACCCATGTTTTTCTAGTCGCATCGTCTATGAATGTTACATAGTACAATGAGCCACCAAGTGATGGTGTACTTGCAGGACCCCAAACATCATAATGAACCAACTCAAGTTTTTTATTTTTTCTTTCATTTCCTGATTTTTGAAATTTTACCCTCTTTTGTTTACCATAAACACAATCTTCACAGAACTCTAAGTCCACTTCTTTCAAACCTGGTAGAAGCTTCTTTGTTTGAAGGATTTGCATTCCTTTGGCACTCATATGCCCAAGTCGGTAGTGCCACACCGCACTATCAACTTCTGTAGTTGTTGTACAAGCTGAAGGTTGCGTGCTAACAGTACACAAGTAAAGTGTACCAACTTTTTCTCCCTTGGCAACCACCAAAGATCCCTTTGAGATCTTCCACCGTTTGTTTCCGAATGCAATGTTGTGACCTTCATCGTCCAATTGTCCTGTAGAGATCAAATTTTTGCGAAGAGAAGGAACATGCCTAACATCTTTAAGCTTCCATTCATTTCCGTTAGCAGTTTTGACAGAAACTGTACCTTTGCCGACAATCTCACAAGCTTCATCGTCTCCCAAGTATACATACCCAAAATTACCTTTGGTGTAGTGTTGGAAATGTTGCTTGTGTGGTGTCGCATGGAATGAAGCCCCGGAATCTACTATCCAGGAATTAGACACATTGTCTAATGAGAGAATTAGAGCATCTTGCTCTACTTTACCTGCCACATTGGCCTCCGATGTTGGCTTGTTGTCTTGAGACTCTGTCTCCTTCTTCTTCTTGGACCAGCAATCCTTCTTGACGTGGCCCTTCTTGCCGCAGTTCCAACATTCAAGAACTGACTTTGTGCGTGACTTGCTCCGCCTTGAGCGATCACCACCCTTTTGGTTTTTGAACCTCTCCTTAGGCCTTCCTCTTGTTTCCACTGATAGTGCAGCACTTGATGATTCTCTTGTGCTTCTCCTTCGCATTTCCTCGCTTAGGAGAACACCCACAACATCATCAAACTTAAGAGTATTTGTGCCAGAGATAGAATTACTTACAGCCATCACAAGGCTGTCCCAACTATCCGGTAGAGATGATAGTATAAGGAGAGCTCGCACTTCGTCATCGAAATTGATTTTCATTGATCGAAGTTGACTTATGTTTGTGTTAAAGTCATTCAGGTGTTCTGCAACTGAACCATTCTCTGCCATCTTTAGATTGAACAAGCGCTTCATAAGAAATACCTTATTGGATGCCGATGGTTTCTTGTAGAAGTCGTCAAGTGACTTCATCAAGTCCTCCGTGGTCTTCATCTCCGAAACATTGAAGGCCACCGTTGACGCCAAGCTTAACCGGATTGTTCCCAGTGCCTTTCGATCAAGGACAATCCATGCTTCATCTGCCATTGTTGCGGGCTTCTTCGCAAGACCGCCTAGTGGAAAATAGAGGTCCTTCTGGTAGAGATAGTTTTCAATCTGCATCTTCCAATGTTGGTAGTTTTTGCCGTTGAACTTCTCAATCTTGAGCTTCCCTTTGTCCGCCATAACTCCCACTCAATTCAAGGAATCCTTTCCTTGAGATAATTTAGCTACGAGCAAACCTTGCTCTGATACCAGTTGTTAGGAAATAACTTGTAGCTAAATAGATAATTGAGTAGATTACTTAATGGAGAGAGACAGATTTATATACACGAGATTATAGAGTAGAGAGAGAGAGAGAGAGAGAGAGAGAGTACACACGATATACGTGGTTCACCCAATGTGGGCTACGTCCACGGGAAAGCAGCCACTCAATGGCTTTAGTACTTCAAAACAAGAAGTAGTTTACAAAGGGATTATACCCTTAATGGAGCTCCCGCCTTGCTTCACTCTCACCACCTCACACTCACCTTGTTGCATCAACTTCACACTATGAAATGTGTGTAGAAATGGCCTCCTTATATAGGCCAAAAGGGCTGCCCTCTCTTATGAGAGACAGCCATGTGTAGCCGCCCTTGTGCGAATAAGTCCAAATCGGACCCTCCAATCCGCCCATGTGTGGCCACCCTTGAGAAGACAAGTCCGCTTTTGAATTCGGCCACCGGCCATTGAATTCGGCCACCAGCCACCGGCCATTGACTTTCGACCACCGGCCACCGGCCATTGACTTCCGACCACCGGCCATCGGCCATTGACTACCGGCCACCGGCCAACCGACCGGTTGTTTTCCGACCACTTTCCGGCCGCCGTCCGGCCATAATATTCCGGTGAAAAAGAATATTCCGGCAAAAAAGAAGTCTCGGGGGCCTCCGCTCCCGAGGCCTTTAAAGTTGCCCCTGATTCTTTTCTGTGAAAATTTTGGTTTCCGGTGAGTGATTTTCCTTCACGCACGATGGCTTCTCCTCATAATGGGGGCCTTACAAATAAAATGTGCGCTTTTACCACAAAAAATTACAAGGGTAAATCAGGCTCCATACTTAACAATCTTTTGGATTATCCTTTGTTATCGATCCCACTTGCTTCAAGTACAGGTAATTGTTTCCCTAATCTTGGATAAATTGTACTTGTCGCATGAAAGGTCTTCCCAAGATGATTTCATAATTGAGTTTCTTTCCAAAGTCCACTATTGCAAAATTATGTTGATAATTAATTCCACACGAACTAACTATCACTTTTTCAAGCAGTCGTAAGGGTCTTTCGATGTATCCATCAGCCAATTGCATTTCATTCGAGTTTGTCTAAAGGTTGGTTGCCCCCATGATTCCCATACTGCTTTCGTGGCTATGGATATGCCTGCCCCACTATCCAGTATTGCCATGGTTTCTGTGTCATTGTATTTCACTAGAAGGGTCATGTTTCCTTCTTCCCCTTCGTAGTATTCTCCGACTTTGTTCTTTGGAATGGATCTAATCTCTTTGTTATCCAATTTGTGTTTCAATTTTTCTAAATTTTTCACGATTAGCCATGTTATCCCCACCTTCTCTAGAGTTTTCTGTAGATCATTCCATAGATATGGTCTATTTTAACAATTCTCCTAAAGTAAGAGTGCATTAAATGGGTATAGAAATGATTGAATGGATGTTTTCTACCTCTAGGGTCTGTTCCGCCCTCTTTATCTGAGTGGTTTTACACACTATGGATTCGTCTTCGTTATCTCCCAAAGTAAGAGGGTAGTGTTTTCAGAGTCATTGGTGTAGACATTCCTGAAGCTTCAAAGCCGCAATCCCCATACAAGGATTGTACATCCATGTCCATATCAGGAGGTAGATTGTCTAAGCAAACTTCCTCTATAGGAGATGACTTCAGAGCTAGGCTCCCATCATTAATCTCTCTAACTTTTTCCCATAAGTGTCTTGGCTAGTCTTGTTCTACGAATGGAATTCCATCTAAGACATCTTCACTGTCAGACACTATGAGTTATGGCTCTTTAGTTTTAAGGTGGGGTTCTATCACCACTTTAAATTTCTCTTTATTGGTTCCTACCACAAGCTCCTCAGGTTTTGCCAAACTCTCGAGCTTGGGTTTTTGTTTTTCCAGCATCTTTTGAGTAATTCTAACCAAATTTTGATAAGCTTCAAGCTTAGTTGCTTCCATATGTGTAGAAGGATAGTTTTTTCATTTGTTTTCCATGTTTTGGCATGCTTTAAGTGCCGCTTGGTAAGCTTCCAAGGCTGCATTGATTGGCTCAAAAATTTTGTCTACCAAAATTGATCCTCCAGATTTCATGGTGGTTTCCTTGATTTCACTTCCACTTTCCTTCACTTTTTCCTAGAATACTTTCTTGGCTTTCTCCTCGATTTCAACCCTTTGTTTTTGTTTTCTCATTTCATACCTTTTGCTTCTGCTTCTCTTGGTCTTTTGAGAGGAAATTTTAGGATTCTCCGAGTCATCAGAGGAGTTATGTTTCTTTTTCTTAGCCTGGGCTTTGGTGACTACCTTGATTGGAACAATAGGTTCACTTTCTGATGAGCTACTAGGTATCACTTGGACTACATTCACTACTGTTTTGCCCTTGTTTAAAGGATTTTTTGGACAATCTTCAAGGAAGTGTCCTCCCTTTTTGCAACATTGTATACAAAAGGCTTCAACTGGCTTAATGTTCTTATCAGGCTCTGGGCATTCATTTTTCCAATGATCATCTGCACCACAGTTATGACAGTTCCCAGTTCTTTTCTTAATCATGGGTCTTACCATTGGAGGTCTAACACCTTGATTAGCTACATAGTACATCGGTGCAAGTTTTGGTGTAGTATAAGTCATAGGTTCTTCCATTGGTGGTGGATGTGAATTATATCAATCTCCTTCTACCATTATGGTAGATGGACTAGGCTCAACATAGGGTGTAACAGGCACTAGTGCTTGTTCATCTATGACTCCCTCTGAATACATGTACTTTACATGTACTACATTATGTCCAGGATATGGAGGTTGTTGACCCAACACGGGTTGAGGTCTTTCCATACCCATTGGTGGTCTTTGAGTTGGGTCCACATTAGGCTGATATTTGTAACATGGGTTGTCCTTGTGGCCTCATCGGCACATAGTGAACATTCCCATCATACTTTGGTCGGTAATAGCACTCATTGGTCTCATGGTTGATCCATTTACCCTCGATTGCACACCATTTTTGCGGCCTAATTGGTTGTCTCTGTTGAGGTATCCCTTGCCCTAGTCCCCTCATAGGTGCTTTTTGAATGTTATTCATCATCTTTTGAGCATGTTTTCTATGGTTGTAAGCGATGATGCAGCAGCCGTTCCCACTTGTGCTAGTTTTGTGGATGTTGTTTTCTCACTTTGATTATCCTTAGGGACATCTTCTTCATTGAAAATATCATAATTGTCTCCTAATTCAATAGCATCTGACACACACTCTTCTAGGGTCATATATTGCTTGCTATACAATATAGCATGAAGTTCTTCGTTAAGCAGTCCCTCTAGAAACAATGATACTAACCTTTCCTCTGCAGGTATTTCTAGTTTTGGGCATCTTGCAATGTATTGTTTCATTCTAGTTGCACAACAATCCCTAATAGACTCACCTTGTTTCTGTTTGAAGCTATAGATTTGAGCTACCGTATTATGTTTGATCCCCGTTTTGGAACATGCAGCAACAAATCCTTGAGCTAATGTATTTATGTCCATGATTGACCTTGGTGGAATGTTTTGGAACCATGTTAGTGCTTTTCCTTCTAATGTCATTCCAAATCCCTCAAATTGAGTATGAAAATCAAATATGTGTTTTTCTCTTAGCACTTGTTTAAAGCTTGCTAAGTGGTCATATGAATCCCCAGATCCACTGTATTTTTTGATCCATTCTTGAAAATAAGCTGGCCTGACACGTCTATTTGATTCAACTCCAGGTCTCCTGGCAGTTGGTCCTATTCCGAGTCCTTCAAAACAATCTGTTGGAAATATTGACTCATGTAGCCCTGGACTAGCTTTAGTGTCACCCGGTATTCTTCGTGATGAGGTAGTTTCTGGTTTTTTAACATTGCTCTCAAAAGATCTCTCGCGGAGTTCATCTCTTGGAATAGTTTCTGGTCCTTGGCCCAATATCCAATCCCTTATGGAGTACCCTTGGTATTTGGTTTGTTCCACCTCCTTAGAATTCATCATAACAAAGTTATTGTTATAACAATCCCTAGATAGGTAGGTTGGTAGATCTATTGAACCCTTGTCTTTGATTTTGAAGATGTAGATGATCTTCATGGGCGTTAACTGTCCTGATTTGGCATGAGAAGTCCATATAAAATCTTTGACGTTTCTATCCTCCCAACAATAGACTCCGATCCTAGGATATCTGTGCTAAGCCATTTCAAAGGCTTCAAATCAACTTGATCGTATCCCTCAAATTCTAAAGTCGGTGGTCCTTCTTTTACTGCCATATCTGAAATTATGGTATTTACTTCTAACCCCCATTTGTCTATCACATCAAGGTTTTCAACTTGTAAATACTGAGTTTTGTTTTTATCCATGTATATTTTTTCTTGTTTTCTTGCCTCGATTTCCTCTTCAAACTCTATGTCATGGTCATCAATGTGAATAGCATACTCTTCATTAGGATCTAGGTAAACATGAGCTCCATGGCAATAAATCTTATAAAAGGTGAGTATGTGCTTATAATGCACTGTCATTCCGGTTTCTGAATGAGTCGAATAGGAAGACATTTCAGATGTTGATTCTGAAAAAGTGTCTGAGACTTCTTCAAAGATAGTGTCCAAGTGATCTCCTTGATTCACACTCTCTTCTGTGGATACTCTACTAGCAGCCTCTCCAAATATACCTTGGTTTACTAGTATACGACCAGATCTAAGGTTCATATAGACTTGTGAAGCCCTGGATAGAGTACTTACCGTCGGATTGATTTGTTATCAGTTTCTTCCACTTGACTTGATAGCAACTTGTGTCAAGCTTTCAATTCCTTGTCTGCAACCCAATTCCTGTATCACTTTTAATCAAGTTAGCTATTCTTTCACAAAGATTGTACAATTTATGCTCACTATTGTGACTGGTCTATGTGTATCACTTCAACTTGAGCTAAGTGAGTCAGCAATTGAGAATTTTAGATTCTAGTTTTGTAAAAAGCCAAAGAACTAATCTGCAACCTGGAAACTGAGTGAACATGTACCAATTTGGATCCGATTGAAACCAAAATTGACCGGTGGCCTTGTATTATGTTGGTCTAACACTATACAAGCTCAAAAGTCCAAATGGTGTCTCTGTGTATCAGAAGTAAATAATCGTGACTATTTACTTTTCTTAATTGTTTGTTCTTTTTGGCTTGTTTTGCCAAGTACTCAACTTCTTAAGGTCTCTGGACAAAATTTGTCCAAGTTATCAACCGGTTCGTGTCCGCAGACTCAGTTTTCAAGAATCTAGCTTAAGTCTCACTTTTGTGATCCAAATTTGATTTGTGTGGTCTACTTGATACGTTTGACCTTGTGGTATACTCAAATGTGAAAAAATGTCTAATTTTGTAGTAGATGTAAATAATCTTAATTATTTACTTCTACTATTTTTATGTAAGTTTTAAATTGAGCACTTTTTTCAACTTTTTTAGTGGACAGTCTTTTTATGAGCTATTTTAAGCCTCTGAGTCAAGTCAAAACTTGATTTAGCCTAAAATGTCAAGAAAAAGTAAATAATCTAAGTTTTGCAAACTCTTGAAATTTTACCTCAAATGTGTCCTTAAGCTTACCCACTGGTTCATATAACTTTTAAAGCGTACTCTCCAGTCGGATTCAATGGTGGACAGTCTTCTAGTGCTATTTCTAGCCGTAGACCTGAAATTTTGTAACTTCAAAAAACAACTCACAATTGATTCTTTTGGATAGAGCAATGTTATGAGATCCCACCTCGGATTCTACTTACCCTACTCCTAGGTTCTACTGCAATGGGGTTGTGGAAAGTGTCCACGAACACTCGTTTTTTTGTTTTTTATGGTTTTCTGAGCCTTGATCTTAAGACTTGTCTCGTCCGTCAATCATTCTTAAAATCCTAATCTAATCCTACAATCCTAAAAGGGACTTAGCAAGTACAACCTACTTCCAAGCTACCTCTACACAGCAACATACGACAATCTTAAGCTATGCGGTTTTAAAAAGAAGGTTTTGACTCTAGCTGATCGTAGAGGAAGTTAAAGGATAACTTCACAAGACGCTCGTGTTTTTTCCTAGTTTAGGTCTCTTCGATCCCCGAAGGTGGCGCCAAATGTGGAACGGGTGTCTAACCTCACTCTTATCTTATTGCAAACATAGCGAAAACCACGAATATAATTGTCAATCCATGGGATGAAGCTTACTCGACTAGTGTATAGAGGCTACAAGAGGTTGTCAATCTCTTGGAAAACAACAAACAACTCGCATCTAACTCAAGCTACACTCAAATGACACAAATCATCAAAAGCTAGTCGCTAATCGGCAAACAAATCATAACCGTTACAGCATGAAGCGCCATCCAAACGTTATGAAACTTCTAACACATGTTTATAAGACCTAAGCACACATGCTTATGGTCTCAAATCTCACTTTAGGTAAAGTGCAAAAATCACGATTATTAACAGCATTGAATTTTTTACCTAGTTGTTTTCGACTCCAAATGCATCTAAATGCTTAGCAATGATGCCCCAATACCCGTCTATACTTATATTATGATTTTGAAGCTTAAATTCCTACTTATGATGAAATTAGGCCGCGGGTCGGCGACGCCAAAAGCTACGGATTACCATGAAATGCTTATGTCAATGCGTAGAGCTCTTACCTGCGGGGTTGCAACGCAATAGACGGCACTGCAATGTGACAACCAGGAAGGGAATAGGTAGCGCGACAAGGAGAGAAGTGAGCGTCGTTAGCTCACGCTGTGTTTCTATTATCCAAAACTTATAAAGTACTTACAAAAATAGGTTTTTATACCTTAGCCAAGGTATTTGTGGTCAAAACTAATAATCTGGGAGCTCTAACTAAAGACAAGTTGATACAATCTGGAAGCTTGTAGCCTCGGCTCATTAATTACACTGTTTATCTGGAAAATAAGAGTTACAACATTCTCTAATCATCAAAATAATAAGTGTTTTAACAATAAAAGCTTCGAAAAATGTTATCCGAGTTAGCTTATTGGTAACAACCACAAAAGTATGGCTCTTCTGTGCAGACCCTCTCCATGGCAATCCGGAATCCATAAGGACTCACCTGAATCTGGCAAATAGTGGTGCATAATGCTATCCATGGCACTCATCCCTAGTGCATGAAACAAAGAAGCACTCTCTGAATTGTAAAGTGGTGGTTGTGGTCCGTGTATGTGGATCAAGAACATAATAGAAGTGTCGCACTACAAGGAAACAAAAAATAAATTGAAAAACGTGCACGTTCACACTTGCTTACCTTGAAATTATAAATAGAGGGATCACCTCATGTCGCTTGCCGGATGACTCTACATATCCATAAGGTGCATGATATAAAACCACCACAAATCGATGAATAATCAGCTCCAATGCCCTGCAAAATCGCTCAACCCAAAAGATTGTGTCTCCTACAAGGACAAAAGCCATCAATGATTAAAACTGGATATGTTAATGACAATATCAATATCTAGGACCGGTTTTTTTACTTGCAAGAGGTGCCATCACAAGTAGCAACCTCGAGTCCGCCAAGGTACTATGGCTCAAATGAATAGTTGATCATACATGATCCTCTGTACATGTATCCCATGAAGGTTGAGGTGATGGTGAGTGTAGAAAGTCTCCAAAAGGCAAGTCAACAAAGATAAAGTTAGTTGCACATGACATTGATCTACCACTCCTCCGATATGTAATCTCTGTCGATCGAGCTCTAACCATATGCTCGTGTACAGGAATCCATGATCTAGACTGCACACTACTACGAAAATCCCCAGCAATTGCAATATAGTCACCAAGAAAAGCAACACACCTAATATCACTGCAACTATTCTGCATAATAGGCTAACGAGGCAATGGTGCATACACTAACTGTAGGGCACGTTGCAATCTCTATGTGCCCCCATTCTCTATAGGAACAAACACATAATATAAATAAATATGAGTAATATAATAGAGCTGCAACAACAAGACTCCAAAAAAAACAAGATTATACCCAAGATAGACGGCAAATCATCAATCACATGGTCTGTAGTAGAAAATGCATTCTGATCCTTATCCAAAAAGCTTGTTTCTTAAATTTAAAAATAAGTGTCAAAATAATTTAGTATTCTAAAATTAGCAAAGTTTAGCCACATAGAAAATGAAAATGACTCCAACTCACAAGTTCGAGTAGGTGGACAAGATGGTAGAGGATGAGAGATGGATCAACAACATCTGTGGCTTGGGTGGTGGAAGATCCATAGATGCAGTTCCTTTAAACTGCACATTATGCAATTCTCTCTCTCTAGCAAGGACATGGCCTCTATCCATGTCGATCCACCAAGGACAATGCTCAAGCTCCCACTACGAGATCTGTTGCATGGTCGGTGGATACATGCATCCCTCACCGCTCTCAACATGTGTCCAAGAACGTGCAAGCACAGGTATTGCAGCAATGTGATGCATGGTCAAGAGGTGAGAAAAGTATCTACAAAAGCCAACAAACAATTATTCTAAACTGAAACAAAAATCCATGCGTAACATTAGTTGAAGCACATATTATGATACAAAAATAGTCAAATCATTATCTACCTGTAAACTAGCCGTAAGAAGCCATGCGGCAATAGTCAATCCTCTTTGAGGCTTGCAACTCTACGTCTCTAGAGGGAATAAAAATTTGCTTCCCTCCACCACAATCTCGGTGTAGAACATATCCATGGTGCACGAGGGAGGAATATCAATCCCTCCAGGCACATCCACATAGTCCACAAGAAGCTTCTTAGATTTATCTAAGATCCTTTGCAAAGCTCCCTCTCGTTTTAGCCAACTTTCACACCAAGCATGCAAAAGAAAAATCAAACTTCTTACTAACATTCACAAGTTCATTCATAAACCATTTGCATCAAGATGCTCACCCTCAAAACTTGTGGTCTCCTTTCACCATGCAATAAGCAGCACGAGTGATCTTGCTTGCCTCTAGTAAGAACACCCATAAGTTTTTAATTTCTATGGAAGCATCATGTAGAGAAATCAAGTTAAGTTTCTCTAGAGTGGCCCAACTATCTTCTTCCCATTGAAGGCTCATCACACGATCAAACCAATCTTTTCCTAACCTTGGATCAACAATGTTAAGAATCTACCAAACAAGAACATTAGTCAATTAAAATTGCATTTTACCATGTATCGAAGAAAACACGAAGAGAGGGTTATATACCTTCCATACACAATCTAAATATTTATAATGTAGATCATTCATGATCTTAGTCTCTTCTTTTTTCAAGTCCTCTTTAAAAAGCAACGATTTCTTGCTCTCTAGCTTAGTGTGTAGTTCTTCTGACATTTGAACCTTCAAAATAAACTAATACTTTTCAAAACAAAAAGCTTCAAATCAAGCATACAAAAAAGAGATCCAAAGTCAAACACGCTTACATCAAAAAGAAGCCTAGCTATATATCTTCCTGTAAGAAGATGCCATGGCTCCTCTCCCTTTGTGGTTCTCTTGCGCAAAGTGTCGATCAATTTTTGGTCATTCTCCGGTAATGCACAAAGGTAATCTTCATGATCCAAAGAGCAAATGTTTGCACAATTTACCAGCTCATCTCGTAGATGAGAAGATACTAAAGCATGGGTGTTCATACTGATGAAAATATTAGTAAGTTAGTCAACCTTCAATCATATAAAGTTTATCTACACACAAGTTTAGTCTCACTCACAAATTCATGCGTTGCAAGCTCATCTGAATAATTCTATTTTGGAAACCTTTGTGGGGTCGATGATAGTACACAAGACCCTACAATGCTTCTCCCTGCTATTGGAAAACATTTCTCTAGCTCTTGCTTGCCATGCTACTGTTTTGTGAGACTGCCTTCCCACACGTAGAACATTTTACCAAGCCGTGACTCTAGTTGTGACTGCAATGCTAACTCCTCTTCATACTCTTTATTTATGTCTTTCCAAAGTGGGTCCCATGTGTCAACAATATCATCTATTTCCAAAAATAAATGAGACTCTAAAATAACATTAAACATTCTAAAGCAAAAGTAATATGTCAATCCACAAAAGTAATTTGAAACAACAATGATTACTTGTCAACAATGTCTGTTCCTTGTGACATGTTTGCAGTGAAACTATAAAGGCACCTTTTTCCTTTATGTAACTTTCTCTGGAAAATGCAACCTTCAATCCAGAAACATCCAATCTAAGGCCACATACACAAGCATATGGAATGATTCTACACAAAGGAACTAGAGGGCACTCAAAACAACTAAAAACCCTTGTGGTTTTGAGAATGCCCTCTCCTCTATCCATATGCAAATGACTATCATCCACACCATCAGTAGACAGCCCAACTTCAGGGGCAATATGAAATGGAACCAGTTCTAAAGTTGACTCTTTGTCTAGCTATTTGAGCATCAACTTCATTCATTGACCCTAAGCCAGTGTGGGTACTTTTGTTCTCATCACCAATTTGATCATTGTCGAAGTCCTCTGTGACTGCCACAGAGCTCACCTGATCACTGCATATAGGATAAAGAGGCATAGCCTCTTTCCCCTTTCGACGAGAACATCTCCCAATTGCAGGACTACACAGAAATTTTCAAACACAAATTAAGTAATCCTTTTGTCATTGGTCTCAAAATAACATTTACTTAATCCATCATAATAAACTTTTATTAGTTTAGGTTAAAACCTAGATAATGAGTATCTTCTTTCTTAACATTGAAGACAATGAAATAAGGTCGAACAAGCATATGAACCATGTCACTATTAGATCCATAACACCCCAAAATTGAAGCACACTTTACTCGAATTAAAGCATTCTACATGTTGTTTGATTCAATTATCTAAAATCAAACACAGCATACGTCCTATCAACTAGAATAAATGACTAAATTTTCAAATTGCCTACCCTAGTGATTATGTGCTAGACTTGAGCAACCATTATTTTTCTTATATCAATATCATTGCATACTAACCACATCAATTGTCGACCCTTGACTTCGCAAAAATATTAAGAAGCAAACAATTATAAGCTACCTATAGTATACCTTACATTTACAAAGACTATGTTGAAAATTCTTATCATAACAAAAAATATATGCCAAAAAAAAAGGCCCCGGACTTGCTCTTGGAGTTGGACAGCTGTCGGAACTGTTCCGCGCCGGCTCAAAGGTTTCATCGATAGTGATCAAAGGAAAAATAGATGACCTGTGGCTTCCATGTGCAAGTGTCATTGACTTCATTAGAACCCTACCACTGCAAACTAACCTTGTTGTGGCTTTGAATCAAGCTCAAAAGTTGCGCAGGTGTCTAAGCTCCCATGTCAATATGATGGGTATATTGCTTTTGAGTTGCCTCCACAAGGTGAAAACGCAAGTATGAATGGTATGGAGCAACGTTTTGATGTCCACTCTTGGGTTGAATATGTGACTTGCAGCAGTGATTTGTTCAACGATATCGTGCGATTTAGTAGATGATGTGGCCATCTACGGTGTGTCAATCTTGATTGTAGTTATCATTTGAGAACAAAGCTTCCAAATGAAAGTCGGTGGAAGGGACGATTGTTGCGAGCACTACAAAGGGGATTAATTGGAGCAGAATTCGGCGAGCTTGTGTGTTTCCATTGTCATTAGATGCCAGAATGTGTACATGCTTGTGATGCTCATTTATTACTACATCCCTATTGAAAAGGAGTTTGTTAGTAGATGTGTAATTCATCTTGCTTATCACAAGAATCCAGTGGCTGTGGGAAAAGTACAGCTACTGACAAAATTATTTCCCAAGCTTTGCTTGCACGGGCAGCTTTAGATCCTTTGACTACATCCAAATAGTTGGAGAGAGTCACAACAAAAGAAATAGTAATGGATAGGCTCATGGGCCTAAGTTCCTCTAGGAATACTCCCTTGGCGGAAGATAAATTTGCCACGTTCCTTGACACAGTGACTCCACTCTCTAATAAGTGTCATGTGCAACAGAGTTTGGAAACAACCAAAAAAGTCAAGGGTATCACTTCAATGGGATTTGAGTCCATATTTAAAATAAAGAGCAATAGCCGATACCCATACCTACACATTGTTCTTTTTCCAGGCCATTTGGGAGCACAGAAACAACCTCATGTTTCCAAAATGTCTACAATGGGTCCTGGTAGTGGGGTGGACTTGGTGAATCGTATGCGTCCTAGAGGTAACTTGCAAGATATGTGGGTACACTTTGACCATGTGCATAGAGTTGATAAATGTCCTACTATGTGAGCACATGTATATGATCCTTACGTTTGAAAACTTTTAACTTTTGCAATATGTGAATTTACAGGTTAAAATATGCATGCACAGATTGAGTTTTGGAGAATGCTTAACAAGGTGGTGATGGATATGGGATTCGAGAAACCCAAGTTTAGAGGTTTCATGGCAGATGAGGCTAATGCAAATTGGATTGTTATTCATACGGTTTACTTTGGCGGTGCAAACAAGAAAACGCATGAAAAAGAAAGATCATGTATGTTCCATTGGGAGCAAAATATGGTTAGGCATACTTCAAAGTGTATCGGTCCCTCTTACCAAGAAGAGCACAAACTGAAATGACGAAAGTGGATGCATGCCTCCGTAGAGAATGCTGCAAATGTTTGTACAGAGGAGCTAGAAAATTTTGGCATGTTGGGCATGCCATTGAGTCAAATATTCCATCATTAGAAACATGGTTGTCTTGGTGGGATGTAAGAGTGCCTCATTGGGGTGATAGATATGTTTGTCAAGATGCAGCAGGTGCTTTTGTGCCAAGAACCAATCTCGCAGAGGCAAAGCATGCTAGCATGCATGAAACTATTGGATACAAGTCTGTATTGTTTTGTATGAAGCAACCTGTGCAGATATGGCTCTAGCTGTGTTGCAGAGTGTTAGATATAATGCATAACTTAAAGGGAGTAACACATGCACTGGACCGGTCAGTAGTGGCAGATTTGGTTGCAAGGTTTATGAGTCAGATGCTGCTAGTGGGTCAAGTTCATGAGTCAGATGCTGCTAGTGGGTCAGGTAAGAAGCTCATAGACCTAGCATATTCTTCTTTGAGCGAGATGCGCATGCCAAGTCCTGAAATGAACAGAGAATCAGTGAGGGAAAAGAGTGTTCAAGGATCTAGACCAATAGTTGTGGACCCTGATGAAATACTAGAAGATGACAGCCACAGACCTGAGTATGTGACTGTCACAACAACAAATGGGCTACCTAGGAGTACACAGTAGCAGGATTCCACAACTCCCCTCGTGTGGCTGGAGCAAAAAGTGTATCGGACTGTGTGGGAAATTAAGTGTATTGAGCCTGGGAGAAAAAACATGCTTTGGTGTTTTTGCAAATCATACTACAAGATGTGGGAGGCTCATTAATGAAACTGCACCTTCCGTGAAACATGGAGTTCTTGCACCAAGCTTCTGGGGCAGGCGGAAATATCTTGTAAAAGGATCCAATTTGGGAGGCATTGTTGAGGGGTTTCTATGGTTCTGCGACAGTAGTAACACTCATACATGGAATGTGGATGACATGATTGTCGGTCCTCCAGGACCTGCACCTGGGACTCGGGTTGTGGCTGAGGGTACAAAACTCCAGCCATCTGAAGTTGAAATGTTGTTGAACAATGGGTTTTTTCTTAAAGAAGCACATGCAAATGCTAAGTGCAGCCACAATGTTAGAACATGTGTTGGCACACCGAGTTCATTTCGTCCAAAATTTAGAGATGGCAAACTTGTTAGATGGAGATCAAAACTTACAAGAGATTTTCACGATAGGATTGCAGAGGGAAGAACTATGGCTGCCAAATGGTAAGGGAGGTAATTGTGGTTCCGAATGTATCACATGTGTTTCATGTTAGTACAACTAGGTCAGTGGAGAAAGGTGTTACGTATGCTGTCACACTTGCAGACTTCCCTTGATGCTCATGAGAGGATTTTCAGAGGCATGATAGCAGACGTGCGGCATATGTGCCTCGCAAGCACATCTACTTTGTGTTTTATAGAATCTTGGGTCTGGACTCCATTGCTCATGAGTTTGTGCATCAATATGCACCTACAAAAGTAGAGCTATTTCAAGCTTTAGGAGGTTCTCGGATAGCATCGTAGGTGCTAGAGTTCATGGTTTGACTTTTTTTGGGAAATGTACGTGCCAAATTTTTGGTGGACTATTTTGGAGAGGATCACCTAGAATTACGCTATGTGTCGAGTATTATGGTTCTAAAAGTTAAATTTGTATCCATCGGTTCACAGATTTGTGGTACTGAAAATAACATGCATGGCATAATTATTTTATTTCACAATTGTTTCTATTGTGTCAATTTACCCTTGGATTTGCTCGGAATGTGACTTCGCTCAATTTTCTTTGCACGATGACTACAACCCCCCTTCATTTCTTGCCCTAAATCTTAGATTTTTCACCTCCAACTGCCTTCATACCAAACATACATCCTCAATACATTAGTAATATATAGTTCATATGGTTCCCTTTTTAGACTACATGCAATAACCACATAATTCTTGTTATAATAATGCAAGTTCTACAAAGGTTAAATTGTAGCTCTCTACCATTTTCATCAAGGGAATTGTGGTTTTCTCACTTATTGATATAACTATTAGTGCAAGGAAATTTTTTGTTCGTGTGACTCACTTATGTCCTCTTGTAAGTGAGTTGTTTGTGCCTTACTTGTATGGTTTTTCAATTAGTTGTATATATGTTTCTAACCTTGGCAGCTTTGTGTTTGAGCCAAAAGTTTCTCTCGGTTTTGAAAACATCCTCACTATTTTCAAAGCCCTCGGTTTCAAATCTCTAGGTCGCCATACTAAAGGTATGTTTGAGATCAGATCAGATTGTTCTTCTTCTTTGAGAATTGACTCCAAAGGCTCTAGAAATCTTACTAGCTTGGTCTCTTATAATTCTAGCTTTTGACAATTGAATTTAAGTGCTCTATCTTATTTACACCCTCTTCACTATAGATATTCCTAGCTTGGTCTCTAATAGAGTTAAATCAGGTGGTTCTTCCTCTCTAATAATCAGCTCCAAGCTCTACGTTATTTACACTCTTCACTAGAAATCTTACTAGCTTGGTCTCTAAGACAGCCCTCTCTCTCACTCTCTCTCTCTCTCTCTCTCTCTCTCTCTCTCTCTCTCTTAGATCAGGCAATTCTTCTTCTTTGATCATTGGCTCCAAGTTCTACCTTATTTTTACAATCTCTTATCTTATTGGCTTAAAATTCATTTGATCTAGCTCAACTTATCAAAAGTGCCATATCTCAAATTGTGAATACTAAGAACAAAAGCTTCAACAAAACCTCACCCCTTCCTGGCATTTTTCTCAACAATTGTACCTTAGTCCTCTGGTTATAAACCTTGCACAACATATTTTACTTATAAGAAGTTATCTTTACAATCGCCTAACACTCGAATGCAATCAAATAAAGTGCTTCAATAACCACATTTGGATTGATTTTGGTGGGCTAGCTTGTACAGAAGGCTAGAAAACCACTTCATTTTTATTTGAAAAATGACTAACAGAAAAATTTTGTTAAGTCTTCCTTATGCTTCTCAAAAAGTGTTATTTCTTTAATTTTTTCACTTGATTTTCCATGCTCGTTTCATCATTGCTTTCTTTTAATATTTCATTGTGTTGATATGTCACCATTGCGACGTTTCAAACTCACCACATGTACCTCAAAAAGAGCACAATAACAATTAGAATTTGTCTAGCCTAGTGTTGCTTGTCATATTTTTTTTTATGAGTTGTCTTCTATTGTTTTACAAAAACATGGAGTTTCCTTGCATGGAGGAATTTGCACAATTCTCCCCAAATTTCTATGATACGTGGAAACAAGTCATTCCAAATACAACATAATAGCTTATAGCCCAGGCTTGCCTAACATAGGCAACCAACACAATTACAACTTCCCTTAATTGACATCCGTTGAACATAAAAAAATTCACTTAAGGTCTAAGCCTAACACCTAGCATAGATGGAAAAGCATAGCACCTGGCATAGAGGAAAATGGAGACATAAAAATCCAACACCTATCCACTTTCACCACATGCAAAACATGAGCCTATGAAACATCAGTTATGACTGGCTTAGCAAGCTCATCCATAAATAGTGCAGCAAAGTAATAAAAGGCATCTCGATGACAATCCTCAAGAAGTCTACTTATACATCCCAATCTCTTCTATAACTCTCTCTCTCTTTGCAAAATAAATCATGGCGTCTCAATTAAAATACATGTCTACATGCCTCAAATGGCACAAAGATACAAGCAGAGAGGCGTAAGGCCGGACCCTCTTGAGAGAGGCTGACAAGGGACCAAATCATCTCCATTGTCTAGCATAAAGCGGCATCCTGCAACACCAAATAAGGAATGTGGCACTAGAGGATACATACAACCAAACTTTATAGAAACTCGGGCATGATTAGACAAAATCACATGCCATATCATGGGATGTCCCATAGCAAGAAGCTCCCCAAGGGCCAACATAACATCTATCTAATCTCTCGAATAACCATCTAGACTAACTCTAAAAACCCCACGAAAGCTACAACGGCCGAGTATGAGTCAAGCAAAGTACATGCCAAGCATCCAAGCGAAAAACCGCAGAAAAGGAATCTCTCTCAAGCGTAGGAGCAAGCTATCGATGGTAAGGCATGAGAAACATATGTCAAGCATCTAATCTCTCAAATAACCATCTAAACTAACTCTAAAAACCCCACGAAAACTGCAACGGCTCAGTATGAGTCAAGCAAAGTACATGTCAAGCATCCACACCAAAAACTGCAAAAAGGATTCTGTCTCGAGCGTTGGAGCAAGCTATAGATGGTAAGGCATGAGAAACTATGTCTCCCAATCATCCATGTATGCCCCGACACTCCAAGAATCCACATGAAGCAATACATCCATAATCTGTTGCCGAAACTAAACCCTTGCACGAGTTGTGGTGAGAGCATACACATACAAAATGCCCTCTAAAATGTCAATCTATACAGAAGCCCATGAAGCTCTACCTGGAACAAAAGTGTCATGATCACGTAGACAATGTTGCCACTGCGATCACACAAATATACGTACACCTCCACAAGATTGATGGTCTCCAACAAAAGTTTCCCAACACGTACAAGAGACACCACGTAACAGCTTCCCACATCTATGTCTGTAATCATCCTGGATATCCCCACCACCCACTACATGAGTCTGTGAATCCCGTGTAAGTAGATTCCATCTCAAACCACTAACTCTGGTGTGATGCAAACCATTGATATATGTGACAATGTGTAAATCCATAGCAGCCAACAAGGGAAGTCAACTGAGGAACCACAAACATACATCCAAAAGTCGGATCAAGTCCACAAAACATATATGTGTCTAGCATGAAGGTCGCTTGGCCCTTCGCCATGGACCTATGGCAACAAGCAAGGGTGAATCAATATCCAATAGTGTAGGCCCGTCGTGGTGACCTAATTCAAAAGTATATGCAATAGTGTAACAAGAAGAATATAAGTATCGTGGGCAATACAACCCGAAATAGCAAAGGCCTGAGAAGGCGGTCCCATCAACAAGTATGTGCAGCAATATAACAAGAGGAATAATGCTTGTGGACAAGATGAACCCTGAATTGCAATTGATTCCTACCTTGCTAGCATGTTGTGGGGGACTGATGAGGAATGGGCCACTACATTAGTGCTCCTCTGTCTCTAACTATTGGATGCACCCATACGTTGTGCACAGCCTGTCCATGATTGAAGGGATCTCAAGGTCTACTGATACCCAAACTCCCTAGCATAGCTCTCTATCCATGTAGCAAGATCACGAGTCCTTGTGAAGGGTGCAGAAGCGGCCTAAACAGTGTCCGTAAATTGTATAGTGGCTGCAATGGAGTGATGACATGAGGATGAAATGACAGAAGAGGTTGTGACTCCCGGCTGTGGCAAGCTCTCTCTCTCTCTCTAAGCTAGGAGAAGGAGAGTGAGGGAAGAAAGTAGTAAAGAGTTGAAAGCCACCCTGACATCGAGAGGAGGCCATCAAGGAATCTCTGATAGCCAACTCCAAATCTTCAAGGCCATATACAATTACACATCCCAACAGAAGAGACGTCACCACTCCAAGAAGACACTACACCAAAGATCCGGGAGAGAGCCTATAGCCATCCCTTGCAATGATCAAGGGGCAATGACATTCTACAACCTGCAAGCACGAGCAGTATATGGTGCAAATTTGAAGGCAAGGCAGGAACCGCCCAACACCCATCAACCCACACCCACCAAACCAATTTTAAATCTAAATCAACCATCAAACACAAGAAAAAACAAAAAAGAACCAATAAACAGGCAGAACATGTAAGCACACACGTACACACACCTCAACCACAAGCAATCATGCAAAATGCACTCACCCCAAGCACATGCAGATCCACAAGCACAAGCATCACACAAACAATAAGGCACATACAAGCAAACAAGCGCTCTCTCTCTCTCTCTCTCTCTCTCTCTCTCTCTCTCTCTCTCTCTCTCTCTCTCTCTCTCTCTCTCTCTCTCTCTCTCTCTCTCTCTCTCTCTCTCTCTCTCTCTCTCTCTCTCTCTCTCTCTCTCGCTCGTCTTGAGTTCAACTCCTCGTCCGCTAGATCTATAAGGTCTCTTGGGATAGTTTCCTACGACGTTAAAACTCTCTTCTTCTTCTTCTTCTTCTCTCTTCTCATGTCCAACATTTCCAAACTACACCCAATAAAGAGTTATAATGGAAAAGTAGAGTTGTGAATTCAATAAGTTTTGCAATGAGATGCCATGAAACCCTATTTCCATCTGAAAAAAAAAATATATCAGCATGACAAAAAACTTCAGCATCATGGATCAGAAATGTTACACAGATTTTTTGTCTTAGCCAAAAAGGCTGTTCAAGCGCTTGTATCATGTGCACACAGCATGCAACGCACTCCACAGCACATTAAATTCAATATACAATCAACACCCACTACTCACTAGTTCATACACATTCACATATGGGGCGTGCATCCTTGCGCTTACCTAGATATGTGTACAGTCAGCCTTGTCTTGGTAACCCATAAAAACACGTACAACTACTACTACTCATACAAAGATGCTAACAGTCATTTGATTAAGTTAGTTGGACAATATAGTTGCTTGAACAAGAACAAACTATGAAACAGAAACCCTCCACTTGTTATATTACAAGAGAAAAAAACGTTCTAGAAACGTTAGCTTAACCCCCACCCTGCCATTCAAATCTCCACATCCAAAACTCACAAACAAACAAATCAAGGGTTTAAAAAGAACTTCCGGTGAAAAATGTTACTGTTCTAGTAAAGCTGCAGTTTTTCCTTTTTTTTAACAACAAGGCATGCTGATCATTCGTGTGTAGCGAGGCTAGATTAGATTATGAGGCATAGAAATACCAACTCCTAGGTTTTCAGGAGAACCTTATTGTGATTCAAATAAAAATTATGAATTTGCTTCATCACTTTTCAATTCCTTGTTTGTGCTACCAACACACTTACGAGTTTGAAATATTATACACAATCCAATGCATGCTTTTGCTCTTTAAATGTGTTATGGACATTTGTACATTGTCACTATACGAACCATAAACAATCTACAACCTTATACTACAAGCAGCTATCCAAGGACGGCTGGGTGACTTGCGTGGGGGGGCTGTGTGGACACAAACCTCCATGCCTTCCTCTTCGGGTGATAAACTTGGAAAAACAATGGAATTTTACCTGTTGGACATGAGCTTTGACCTCGTTCCTCACAGTAAACAAAGAGCTCCCCATCTACAGCAACTACTCTGCAAGAAGCCTTCACGAGTGCCTTTCGAGGGAGGGCAGACTCCTGGACCCAGACATTGGCAGCCACATCGTACCTAGAACCATTAACGTGTATACATGTTAGATTAAGAGCAGAACAGAACAGATCTGATACAATATGAAATTTAATTGATCTCATATCGCATCTCATTTAAGATACCAGAACAGAACGGTTTAGGTCATGGAATGTGCACAAGGTAAGCGCATTGCAAGAGGCTAATCTGGCAGTATTCTCTGATGTTTCAGCCTTTCCATGTTTTTAGTTCAAAAATCACATGCAGCATCTTTACTAGTTCCCTTGAGTCCACCCACAATCCACTCTTGCAAGCAGAGTGCTTCCTGGCATCACCAGCACCAACTCAGCCAGTTTTTAGATATACCAGGCAGAAAGCGCTCTTCCCATCACCCCCAATCTCATGCTTTCTGTTGTTTCAGCATTTGACAAAGTCATGTGCACCACTTCTCTATGAATGGTGGCATGCAATTTTAACCCGTCTATGGATTTAGGCATACTTTTATCATTTTTATACAAACTCTCTGATTTAAAGACAAAAAAGTTTGAAACTCAATCCTGACATAAGCAAGTTAACCAGAGTCAGTTACTAGTGTCCGACTTTAAGCAATTTCTAATTCACCTTTCAAGTATTGCAAATAAAGCCCCAGAGACTAACGCAGCATTTCTGTTTTCTAAATTTTAAAAAAAAAAAAATCTCTTCACATTGTTGCGATTGCTCAAAGGAGTCCCTCCTGGCACTTTCAGCCTGGAAAGTCTTCCGTGCAACCCTCTCTCAGCACCCCCCTCCCTTGCCAGCCCCCCTTTCCTCTCTTTCCCCGTTTCTTCCCTCCTGCAAATTTGTGCAGCACATCAACCCCTCCTCTTGTACAAGAGTCAGCCATTGTCATCACCTCGATATAACACACATGGAAGCGTGTTTTCAGCCTTTAACACTGTCCAAGGCATCTCAGCCATTACACGTAACAGAACATTCTGTTCTGTGATCGGTTGACGTCACTCTCTAGCGTCTTCAGCCTTGGTTGGAAGGGTTGGGCGCATCAGCCTCTCTCAATGCGCCCTTATTCTCAAGAAATTCGCAGGAGTAGATCAACCCTTGAGGGAATCAATGCCCCCCTATTCTCCTGCAGTTTGCAGCACTCGATCATCCCCTCATCAAGCACAAGTTTTCACCTATCTGTATCACTTTCGTTCAACCCCTCTAGAGGGGCAGAGAGAGAGAGAGAGAGAGAGAGAGAGAGAGAGAGAGAGAGAGAGAGAGCATTGTGTACGCTGTTACCGGGTTGGACACTCAGAGGACAAACACTTGCATTCTTCAAAGACAAAGCTAAAATGAAACAAGGCACACAACGAGCCAAAAACGCCCGACCCCTCCCTCAAAAATTCTTTATTTATGGGAGAATTGTACATAGTATCATGGGCAATACAATGCCAGACTTCCATACCGATGTCCATTCTCCAAGCCGCTTGTTCCTTTTATCTACTCTCTCAAGTGCCTCTATTTCCTTGCAATTGTCTTCCAAACAAGAAGCCACAATCATCGCAAGCACATACGACAAAAGAATGCTTACAATAGAGTAGACTCAACAAAGCCTTCGCGATGGAAGTCGTTTAATGGCTGAAATCTTCAATTCTAATGCAATTCCATTGTCGACATAGATTGAAAAGAGAGTTCCACATGATCTCTATCGAAGAGGGTTGGTTGAAATTGCAAGAAAAGTACTGAAAAACAGAGAATTCAATGATAAAAACAGCTCCATATATGTAGAAAAGTGGCGTAGGATGATGAAAAGAGGCTCCCCCAAGGTAGATCTATGGAAAGCTTCAAAACGCAGAAAAATGCTGCAAAAAGAGAGTTTTCGGCCCCCAAAAATTCCCTAGAAGCTCAAACTCGCAAATTCTCTTATAAGCCAGCCTTTCTAGACTTCTCACTTGTCAAAATTGTCAAATTGGTCAAAGGGCTTTAATTTAATTCCTTTATGTCCACTTAGAAATTAAAATTAAGTATGAACACAAATTTAGTCTTTTTAGACTTGTCACTTATCAAAATTCTCAAATTGGTCAAAGGGCTTTGATTGAAGTCCTTTATGTCCATTTAAAAATTACAATTGTGTGTGAACACAAAATTATTAATCTTCTACATGACTTATAGGTTGCCCAAGGCTCTAATCCTATAACTTTTCATCCCAAAAGGAAGGGGGGCTATACTTACCATTGTTCATAAGCCACAAAATGTGTCACCAAACAACATTCGCAAGGTTTCGGGCAATGTCCCCATTTCCCAAAACTATTCACTGCATTCATGCAAGAAGGTACTATGACCTTCCAAGGATGAGATGCAAGAGGACATGGAACAGGACGAGCATCTTGAGGTAGAGGATTCTTTTACTTGAGCAGATCCTAGCACACAAGGAAATTAAGTGAAGGGTAAGCTAGTCCCCAAATACTTGGTCAAGTTCAAAAACTAGCTTGCTCTTGATGCGAAGTGGATGAAGGACTTGACATGTAACAAGCTTGGACACCCAAGCAGAAAATCTAGCAACTGCAATAAACTGACCTAAATAGAGAGAGAGAGAGAGAGAGAAGAGAGAGAGAGAGAGAGAGAGAGAGAGAGAGAGAGAGAGAAGAGTCGACACGACAAAGTTCCGCTTCCATACGTACTACGTCCCTTTCAATATTTCTTTCTTGATTGATAATCACAAAAGTACAACTGTTGGAAAATGTGCTCAGTATTAAGCTCCCAAGCTTATCTACAAAGCCCACTCCCAAGGCTTCTTAAATAGGTTACATGGTGTCACAAACGGGAGCACATATACTCGGATAAATAGAATACATAATACTGAAGCCAAAGGATATAGTAAAAAATAGATAGAGAGAGAGAGAGAGAGAGAGAGTGAGAATATCAACACAATATGGGACCAGAAGATGGGCTGGTCCCCCCCCCGTAATAGTATCTTTATTACTAAGGAGAAGTCTATACAAGCACTTGAACTGAACGTATTACCACGTTCGTTCTAGAATAAGACTTTATGGTTCCCGGAAGCCTTGGCTTCCTGTTCCTAGGGCAAAACCCTATCCCAAGGAACTTCCGTTCCTTATTCCAAATCCTCGAGAATCAAGGTTCTCGCCTCTGGATCTCACCTTCCAGACTCAGGGCATGGCAGCCCTGCAACTCTCTTCTTACTCGGTTTCCAAAGTCCTCTTCCTGCAAAATAACTCTCCTTTCCTCGACATGAAGTCCTTCCCTCAGGAATTTCAACTTCCGGATCACATCTCGAGAGTCTACCACTCTCCGATCCGTGGATCTACTTCCCAAACTCGGGTACGAAACCCTTGGGCTGATTTGGCTCTAGTTCCTCAGGGCGCTTTCTCTTACAGAGGCTCATGCCTTCCTCCGCTCCTACTCCCTCGTGAAGAGCAAGTTGTTGCTAAATTGGCTTTATCTTACAGAAAAATAATTCTAGATGAATTATTGGATTTATAAGTGAGAGGGTTTTCTCGCTTGGAATACCAAGGAAAAATAATTCTAAATGACTTATTGGAATTTTAAGTGAGAGGGCTTTTCTCACTGGAGACATCCGAGTACAGAGTATTCCTAGTGCGTCATTTAAAGTAATGACGGGAACACTGAGAACGGGAATATCTGTAAGGCCACCAGGAACGGGTACTTCTGATGCGTCACATCAGATGAATTGCATCGTGAAGGAGATTGTACCGTAAGTTCGGTAGGAAAGGACTAGGTGATGGGTATTCCTGATGCGTCACAAGGTGGGTCCATAGTCGGGAGGAAATTCCGAACTGTGTTAGAATTGTGCACAAGGAAAAAGCAAGCACTTGAATGAAGATGGGTTCAAAGGAAACTTTGAGGAAAAACAGATGCTTTTTGAGAAAGCGGGATTGCCTTTCGGGAAAGCAGATGCTTTCTCGCGAGGAAGTCTATGTCTGCATTGCAATTGTGCGTGTGATTGCATCCAGGGACGCCTGGGAAGTGCTGTGAAAGCATTGTTTTTAACTTATAAGGTTTTATTGAGTTTTTGGGCAGGTTCAGACTATTTTTAAAATACGCCGGTCGCCCACTTAATAAGTGGGCAGCCATCTGATAAATAAGGCAACAGATCAGCCAGCGTTTTCTCTTTCTCTTTTTTTGGCAGAACATCGAAAAAAAAAATTGAAAAATAAAATAAAAAAAGAAACCCGGCCGCGATCTCTACGCAAGCAGCTTTTCGTGCCCGTGGCTAGGAGCTATAAAAGAATCACATGCCCTCACTCAGAGGGGAGGACCAATCTTTGCAAGGAGGAGATGCTGCTGCAAATTTCAGCCGTAAAGAAGACGTTGCAGGTGATGCCCATGGCTGCCCCAAGCGTACCAGATGTCGCCAAGACCCAGTGCGCGAGTTTCCTCGCGAAGAAGTGCCTACGGAGCGTGTTTCCATCGCGACAAGCTACTGTTTTTTTCTCTGATTTCAGCCCCTAAACGTCGTAGACGAGGCTGATTTATGAGAAGGAACCGCAGAACACACCTCTTTTGTGTGTAGGATTGGAAGAGAGGATTTTCTATGGAGAGATCTCTTCCGGGGAATTGCTTTTCGAGAACGGAGTTGGGTTTTGAGCATCGAGACTTTGAAGGTAACGATTTTCATGTTATGAACTCTGAGTATTTGTTTGCAGGTGTACTTCCTCTTAGTGAGGGAGTAGGAGCAGAGGAAGTATGAGCCTCTGCAGGAGAAAAGCGCTCTGAGGAACTAGAGCCAGATCAGCCCAGGGGTTTCGTACCTGAGTTTGGGAAGTAGATCCACGGATTGGAGAGAGGTAGTCTCTCAAGTTGCGATCCGAAAGGGGATTCCCAGGTAAGGACTTCGTGTCCGGGAAAGCAGAGTTGTTCTGCGGGAAGAGGACTCTGGAAATAGAGTTCTAAAAGAGAGTTGCAGGGATGTCATGCCCTGAGTCTGGAAGGTGAGATCCAAAGGCGAGAACCTTGATTCTCGAGGAATTGGAAAAGGAACGGAAGTTCCTTGGAATAGGGTTTTGCCCTAGGAATCGGAAGCTCAGGCTTCCAGGAACCATCAAGTCTTATTCTAGAACGAACGTGGTAATACGTTCGGTTCAAGTGCTTGTATAGACTATTCCTCAGTAATAAAGATACTATTACGGGAGGGACCAGCCCATCTTCTGGTCCCCAGTACTGTCGATCTTCTCACTTTATCTCTCTCTCTCTATCTATATCTCTCTATATCCTCTGGCTTCAATATTAAGTGATAAATTTTATTTATCCGAGTATATTTTATATTGCTATGCGCGCCCGTTTGTGACAGTGGTATCAGAGCATGGTCTCCCTCTCTTTCTCTGTAAAGGAGGACGACTCTGGGAAGATACGGGAAGAAGCCATGACAAGCCAAGAGAGAAGTAAGCAGGCGGAAACCTAAGTCTTGCAGGAAAAGATCGCAGAGTTGGGATTTTTTTTCCTGTAGATTGCACGGCTTGGAAGCATATAGACGACACATGGCCAGATTTTGCAGGGAAGCACAAAATTTGCACCTCGGCCTGGCTATGGATGGTGTAAATCCATTTGGTCAGAGGTCAACATCTTACAGTGTTTGGACAGTTGTGATCGTCAACTACAACATTCCCCTGTGGTTGACTACCAAGAAGGGGCATTTGTTTCTAAGCTTGATTGTGCCGGGGTGGTATAAAGTGAAGAATATGGATGTGTATCTTCTTCCACTATTGGAAGAGCTACAGCAATTGTGGATTGGCATGAAAGTGGTGGATATGGCATGAAAGTGGTGGATATGAGGCAACACACAGATCAACGCAATGCTTTGATCAATGGCATTCTAATTGTGGACCATGCATGACTATCCCTACTAACTACGAATGCTCATGTGATATATACTCAAACTCAAACACTATAAACCTTGGTTTTTCTCAGCTTAGCTTGCGGTGTTGTGTATACATGCAGGGCTTCAAACAAGCGGATAGAGAGCATGTGTCACAGTTGAACCTAGACTTAATGCACATCGGGCGCCCTCACTGAAGAAGAAAATCTACGAAGGTCATCAAGCGCATCTTTCAGAGAATCACGAGTTATGCGACGGTTTTTTGGGAAGACAGCCACTGAGGATGTCTGCTCGAGCATGGTTAGAGCAAAAGGAGATGTGTGATGACGGTTTGCCCCCATGGATGAAGAGAGACTCTCTATGGTACGAGCTACCATATTGGCCCAGACTCATCTTGCTCGATCCCATGCACATATTCAAGAATGTGGGTAATCTATTGTGGGACCATCTCATCGGCAAGAAAGATACTTTGGGGCCAGAATTAACCTTAAAAATGTGGATCGTATGGAGCAATATTGGTCGCAGACAGTAGCACCCAATCGATCAATAAAACTCCCTAACGTGCCATGGATTTTGATAGGAGGCCAGGAACGCAAAGTAAAAGATATCATTCAATCCGTATGGATGTCCACTAGCGTAATGCATTCACTCCGAACATGTTTCACTAAAGAAGGGAAGCTTACTAGTTTGAAGTCACACAATTGGCATAAAATGTATCAGGTATGCTTGAAGTGGAATATATCATAGTGGAAATTGTGTAACATACCATATGTGGACTTTAATATCATTGCTAGACGTGTTTTGCAGTTTATTTTACCGGTGGCCATTGAGGGATGCTTGTCTCCTGACGTCCGTACTACAATCTACAAACTTGCAAAGTTGGTGTGTCGACACCGCCTCGTAGTCAATGAGGCTCCTTACCTTCTCCTTATTTGCCCGCCCCCACACTAGCCACTACATCACCATCTACTCCAGGTTTTGCATGACTATCGGTTGTTCCTGGCTACACATCACTTGCTACTCCTCTAGGAGTCACCCCAGTCGACACTCCTCGCTTTGGGGCCCAGACTGCATGGAGACACCTGTCGTTCGTACCCCCATCGAGAAGCCACTCAAGACACCACTCGAGACTCCTATCGAGACACCCAGGTTCATGCATCAAAGGCGAGAGGGCCTACCGTATTTGGTCGACATCAACGACGGCATCATCATGGATGAAAACGGCAAGAAGGTGATCTCGTGCATGCGCGGCCTTTGCTCTCAGGTGTTTCGACACTACATACTAAACACCTGGAGTGAAGTGCCAAATGAACTAAAAGACAGATTCATCAGCATGTTGCATGATGAATTTCTCGTGTCAAGTCGGGATGAGCGCTTCAATGAAGACCTGTTGAAGGCGCGGATGCGCGAGTACTGCAAGAACAAGCGTTCTAAAGTGCAAAAGGCAATAAAGTATGGATGGAAACAGGCCAGATTGGCTGGCCAAAGAAGATTGAAAGAATGCAAAGCAAGAAGCACAAGACAATCCTGATAAGTGGAAGGAACAAAAGGAGGTAGCCAAAGCGCGAGTAGAGGTAGGGAGCTCGCACCACTTGGGGAGCGGCGGGTGGGTATAGTTTGAGGCCGATTTTGTAAATGTTTTTGTATTCCCTTTAGGTTTGGTAGTTATTGATGATTGTACTTTTAAATTTTAACATAATGTATTCTTTATATGTTTTGAAGAGTGGTCGATGACAGGATGTGACCCTTGTCACAATAACTAATATCTAATTCTCCTAAATGATTTTCTCATGTTAAACTGATCATTTAATATGGGAAAGTGCCAGGGAGAAAAAGCTAGAATATTGGTTAAGCTGGCAGACCGGCCACAGTAGGGATCCAAAGGAGGAAAATAGGGATCCAAAGGGGGGGCCATCTGCAAAAGAGCAATGTACAACAATGGGCTTAAAAGACCTCAAGGCTCAGCCCATTAAGACTTCCAAAATGCTAAGGTTCCAAAATTCAAAGGATGTGTCCAAAGGTCAAACATTAGGGCAATTGGATGCTTTATGTGTGTCCCAAAAAGGCTTCATGCATCCCTACATAGGAGGGGGCAAACACATGTCAGCTCCCTAGCCCAGAGATGCCCACAAGGTGTACTCAAAATCCTATTGGATGGCCTTGGAGGTGGATTAATGAGAATTAGGCTAGAATAAATCTAGTTTAATTAATTTAAAAACACTTAATAAAAGAGCTAATAAAAATTAAGCTCTCTTGAAGACTTTTGGACAGTCTCTCAAGGGGTCCAATGAGCATTCAACAGCCCAATGGCTTCCTTGATTCCTATTGTCCAGGAGACAAAGGGGTCCAATGAGAGTTTAATTGCATTAATTAATTACCTAAAGCTCTCAGAAAAGGGGAAAAGCGGACACATGTCAGAAGGCTATCACTTATGCTCCTAAAATCCTATTGGCTAAGCTTGGGGAGGTCTAATGGGGTGTCTGCATGAGAAAATAGCAAGAGGGGGCGACCAAGAGAGAGAGAGGGGCTGATTTTCTCAAGGCATTATTGCATTACACACTCACACTAGTCTATGTGTGGAGTAAGAAGACTCTCTCTCTCTTCTCAAGCTTTAATGGAAAGCTTATCACCTACTCCAAGCTTGTGAGAAGGAGGCCTACACCAACCACTCTTGGCTTTGTGATGCAAATCCAACCAGGATCAGAGCTTCAATGCATGCTCATCTCCTCTACCATGCTAATTACTAAGCTAAGCTATGCTAATATGAGTGATTATGTGAGGAGATGTACATCTTTCTCGTAAGACTACTCCTTCCTCTCAATCTACCCTCATACCCCGCTAGCTCTCACCATCTTCGAAGATGTGTGAGGTCTTGGGTCTGAGACCATGAGGTAATTGATGTTGTGTTTAATAAGTGTTTTGCTTAGTGCATGAAGATTCCATCTTCATTGCACTAGCTAGTATTGAAGGAACACAAAGAATCGTATTGTAAAATGTCTCTCTTGATGGGAGAAACCATAATACAAAGCTTTTTGGAGGGGGGACTGGCTCCATGCAAATCCGGTCCTTAACTGTTGTCAATTGCTTTATTTCTCTCTCTTTTGAAGTATTGTTCATGCTATCTAAGTAGGTGTTATGCTTTTTGTTGCTCTCTCCACCCAAGCACTCTTGTTATTCTCATTAGGAATCTTTTCTAATGAAATGCTCACTATGTTCATGCTATTTTCCGCTTACTAGGCCATTAAATGTTACATCGGTATCAGAGCACAAGGTTTCTCTTTTCTTGCTCAACAAGGGAGGTCCTCAAGCTAGCTATAAATGGTTGGTATTATTAATTGCATGTGAGTAAGTAGAATAGGGATTTTTCAGCCTTGCAGTGTGCCTTCCTTTGTGCAGTTATGGTCTTAATAGGGGAGTCCTACGGGACTTGCCTATGCCTATGTCTTAACCACTATTGGGATATTAGAAAGGTTGACAAGAGTCGGTGTTGTTTTGGTGTTGAACGACCCTCTCTTCTATTCCTTGCAATTAATGGTATTCGAGCCACAGGTATAGTAGCTTGAGTACTTTTTCTAAAGGGGTAAAGAGGAGTAGCAATTAGGGATTGAACTGCCAAAGTACACCTAAATACACCTAAAAGTTGTTAGAATGGCTGACAATAGTAAAGAGAGTGAAATTAATGTTGATAACTTTGATTTTGCTAACGAGCAGGCTACTAATGATGCCCCGATGCTTGTTAACTATCTTGTTTCTAGGATTCAACAAGCCATGGGCAATCCATCCCTCCAAAGTGAAGTGCAACCGAGCTTCGTGCTCATGGGATTCTCCAAGCTCCCCACCATGACAAGAGAGCACCTAGGAATCCTCCTTGCAAGATTTCCAAAAGAGGCCTCTCTCCTTGATGACGCATCTCCTTCTCAAAGGAGAATTCAAGTGCCCCCACCAAAACGAGAAAGAAGTGAGTCTCCTGCCACCTCGGCGGAGATGGCTCCGCGAAGACGGCGGGTTGAACGTTCTCCATCACCTCCAAAATGGAGAACACCATTGCATACTTCTCCACACCATACTTCAAAGAGGGATGACAAAAAGCACGAGAACAAAAAGGCGAGAAAGAGGACACCTTCTTCTCCATCTTCTTTATCCTCTTCCTCTTATGAAAGTGACGGTGAAGACAAAGAAGATCAAGAAGCAAGAAAAAGCGAGAAAGAGGTCACCCTCTTTTCCATCTTCCTCAAATTCTTCACCTTCTGAATAATGTGATGGTGCAACCTTTGAACCATCAAAAAGAAGAGGCCATAGGAAATCCAATGCCGCGTGGAAGAGGTCGTCCAAGCTCAAGACTTTCAAAGAGGGAGGAAAGAGCATCTCTTTCCTTACCTACGATGGCAGCTTTGGTGCTACGGACAAAGTCTTGGCCTTTATCCAACAGTTTGATGGGGCGTTTGGAGATAAGGGCTTCACGGAGTCCTCTAAGCTACGCCATGTAGCTATGTACTTTCAAAAGTCCGCCAAGGAATGGTGATCTAGCCAACGGGCCAATGGTGAAGCTCCACGGACATGGAAAGCTTTAAGAGCTTCCATTATGAAGCAGTTTTTGGCCACTGATGCCAAAGACAAAGTACTCACCAAATATTGATAGGACTAATGTGCAGACATGCTTGCGGCAGCTTAGGCTCTCAAGGTATCCTCTACCCGCTAGGAAAAGGACTAATGAATATGCTTTATTTTATCTACCCCATAGTCGAGGATGACTATGATTTCAAGAGAGAGGTAATGTCACAATAACTAATATCTAATTCTCCTAAATTGTTTTCTCATGTTAAACTCATCATTTAATATGGGAAAGTGCCAGGGGAGAAAAGGCTAGAATATTGGCTAAGCTGGCAGATTTGCCACAATAGGGATCCAAAGGAGGGAAAATAAGGATCCAAATGGGGGGCCATCTACAAAAGATCAATGTGCAACAATGGTCTTAAAAGACTCTAAGGTTCAGCCCATTAAGACTTCCAAAATGCTAAGGTTCCAAAATTCAAAATATACATGTTGGGATTTCCTTTTGCAACCAAACAAAGAGTAGTAGCAAAGCTTTGAAAAGAATCTGGCAACCCTTTAAGCATAGTGGAGATGAGAGAATTGTCCGAGATAATCTCATCTATGTTTTCTAGTTGCTCTTTCAAATCCTTAATCTTTGTAACATACACATCAACGGATGCACCTTCAGCCATATGCATTTCCTCAAGTTGATTCCTCAAGTAAGCCACACGGGCTTCATTGCGCCTGGCATACAAAGAAGCAAGTACATCCCAAGCTTGCTTGGATGAAGTGCAAGACCAAATGTGCGGAACAATATGACGCTTCGCGGAAAGAGCAATCAAAGCATGTGCTTGGGCATCCTTTCCATCCCATCTAAGCTGATCCTCTGTATGTGGAGAAGATGAAGAAACAATTATTGAAGAGCTACTTGCATCTGTAATAGTGGAAGTAGAATTTCCAGGTCTCTTGTCTACGTCCGCCACAATGTACCATAGTTGCTTTGCAACAAGCACATGTTTCATCATGTAAGAAGACATTGGATAATTGGTACCATAAAGCTTATCCTCATCTTGAAGCATGCCAAACAAGTTATTGTTGCTTGCCATAGCACCCACGAACAATAAATTGGCAAGAAATGCACTCCCGACAAAGCCTGCAAAAAATTTGTAGACCTGTAAATGCTGTTATACAGGAAAGACTTAATGTGTCCAGAAATTCTGATTCATGATATCGTTGCATAGTACTCATTCTTAGCTTTGTTTTGAGTCCTAGGTTGAGCAAAACGGACACCCAGAGCACCCGTCGCGAGCAAAAACGGTGACTAGCTATCCCGAGGCTGCACCTCCTGCAAAACCTAATATGAGGTATGGAGGAAGGAGAATGCTTGTGGGAGCTAAAAAACCTACTATATATGATACCATTTTTGGGTGAATAAGGGAGTGAGGGAAGCTATAGACGCACACACACACACCCGCAGATGCACACACACACAGCAAGAAGCTAGATAGCTTGAAGCTCCCTCACTTTGTTATGAGAAGTTCAAGTGTGAGTATGAGAGAAAGATACAAGTCTCCCTAAGTACAACATACCACCACACATGCGTATAGTGTGTATATGTGGTTACACGGGGAAAAACCTCTAGCCAGCACTAGAGTAAAAAGTACCCATGCATAGGGAAACGGTTCACATCAAAACTACCCGAGGGACACGTGAGTGTGGCATATAGCGCACTGTTGTTTCCGTTTCTGAGTGAGTTGAGTAAGAAGAAATTTTAGATGTTGAATCTGAAAAAGTGTCTGAGACTTCTTCAAAGATAGTGTGCAATGGATTTCCTTGATTCACGCTTTCCTCAATGGATACTCTACTGGAGATCTCTCCAAATATGCCTTGATCTCCTAGTACATGACCATATCTAAGGCTCATAAGGACTTGTGAAGCCCTAGATAGAGTATTTACCTTTGGATTGACTTGTTGTCAATTTATTCCACGTGATTTGATTGCAATTTTTGACAAGCTACGGATTCCTTGTCTGCAACGTGATTTCTGTATCAATTTTGATCAAGTTAGCTATTCTTTTCACAAAGATTGTACAATTTTTTCTAGCTATTGTGATCGGTTTATGTGTATCACTGCAATTCGAGCTAAGTGAGCCAGCAGTTGAAACTTTTAGATTTGACTTTTACAAAAAGTCAAAGGATTAATCTACAACCTGGACACTCAGTGAACATGTACCAATTTGGATCCGATTGAACCCAAAATTGCCTGTTGGCCTAACACTGTACAATGGTAAAAAGAGTAAACAAATGTTCAAAAGTAAAAAATGGTGTCTCTTTGTAGCAGTAAATAATCGTGATTATTTTTTGTCAATTTTTTGCACTTTTTGGCTTGTTTTGCTCGGTATACAACCTGTTAAGGTCTATGGACAAGTTTCACTATGTTTAGACAAAATTTGTTCAAGTTTAATAATTGGATCGTGTCCGCAGACTTCGATTTCAAGAATCTGGCCTAAGTCTCACTTTCATAAATTTGTGGTCTACTTGATATGCTTGACCTTGTGGTATACTCAAATGTGCAAGATTATCAAATTTTGAAGTAGATATAAATAATCACGATTATTTACTCCAACTAAGTTTTTATAATTTTTTGTCCCAATCTGGACACAGATCTGTTAAGCACCTCAACTTAAGCACCCTAGCCAAGTTTCAATGAATTTGGACAATTTTTTGTTCAAATGGTCATCAGTTTTGTGTCTGCAGACTGACTTTGCAAATTTGTTTCAGTCCAATGATCCAAATCGTACCGAATTTGATTTATGGGCTTATTACAACATGAGAAAGCTAGTGGTATGCTAACTTGGTCAAAAAAGTTGAAAAATGAGGCAGATGTAAATAATCGTGCTTATTTACTTCTGATAAATTTTTGCATCTTTTTG
Source organism: Adiantum capillus-veneris (assembly GCF_014529385.1). Classification (NCBI taxonomy): domain Eukaryota; kingdom Viridiplantae; phylum Streptophyta; class Polypodiopsida; order Polypodiales; family Pteridaceae; genus Adiantum; species Adiantum capillus-veneris. The sequence goes on from NW_028221511.1 coordinate 44,901, forward strand.
GTCAACTGAGCATATACACTTGTCTATCACATCAGTATAAGTTTATAAATCAAATTTCACTGAGTTTGAACATAATTTTTTTCAATTTACACTCAAGTTCTCGAAAGTCAGTACAAACTTTAGTTTTTACCCAGTTTTTTGTTAATTTGGTGATCCAAATTCTGTGGTCCTTTACAAAAGTTGTTTGTACACATGCAATGAGTCACTGGTACCAGCCTTGGTTAGTTTTGGGCTAAAGATAAATAATCACTATTATTTACTTTATGTCCAAAATAAACACTTTTTTGCACTTTTCCAATGGAAAATTTTTCATGAGCTATTTTAAGCCTATGAATCAAGTCAAAACTTAATTTGGCCTAAAATGTCAAGAAAAAGTAAATAATTTGAGTTTTTATAAACTCTTAAAATTTTTACCTCAATGTCCTTGAGCTTACCCATTGATTCATACAACCTTTAAGCATACTCTCAAGTCAGATTGAGTGGTTTAGAGTCTTTTCGTGCTATTTCTAGCCGTAGATCTGAAATTATGCAACTTTTAATAACAACTCACAATTGATTCTTTTGGAGAGAGCAATGTTCTAAACTCCACCTCGAAGCCTACTTACCCTACTGCTAAGTTCTAATGCAATGGGGTTGTGGAAAGTGTCCACAAACACTCGTTTTCTTATTTCTTATGGTTTTTTTAGCATTGATCCTAGGACTTGTCTCATCTATTAATCATTCCCAAAATCCTAGCCTAATCCTACAATCCTAAATGTACTCATCAAGTAAAATTACTTCCAAGATACCTCTACACAACAAAAGACGACAATCTTAAGGTATACGGTTTTAAAAGAAAGTTTTGACTCTAAGGGATCCTAAAGGGAGTTAAAGGATAACTTCACAAGACGATCATGTTTTTCCCTAGTATAGATCTCTTCGATCCCCGACAACAGCGCCAAATGTGGAACGGGTGTCTAACCTCACTCCTATCTTATTACAGATTTAGCGAGAGCCAGGATTAAATTGTCAATCCATGGGGGACGAAGCTGACTTGACTAGTGCATAGAGGCTACAAGAAGTTGTCAATCTCTCAGAAAACAACAAACAACTTGCATCTAACTCAAACTACACTAAATTGACTGAAATCACCCAAAATCCAATTGCTCATCGGCAAACAGATCACATCCGTTACAGTATCAAACGACATCCAAACGTAATGAAACTTCTAGGACAAGTTTATATAGGACCTAAGCACACATGCTTATGGTCTCAAATTCCACTTTAAGTCAAGTGCAAAAATCACGATTATTAACAACAGCAGTGGATTTTTGACCTAATCGTTTTCAACCCAGAATGCATCTAAATGCTTAGCAATGATGCCCCAATATCCCATCTATGCCTAGTTTGTGATTTTGAAGTGTAAATTCTTACTTATGGTGAAATTAGGCTGCGTGTAGACGATGTCAACAACTACAAAATGATGTGAAATGCTTACGTCAATGCGTAGAGCTCTTACCTGTGGTTGCAACGCAACAGATGCGACTGCAATGTGACAACCGGGGAGGGAGTAGGAAGCACGAGAAGGAGAGAAGTGAGCGTCGTTAGCTCACGGTGTGTATTTCATTATCGAGAAAAATATAAAAAGTAACTTATAATAATTGGCTTTTATACCTTAGCCAAGGTTTTTGGTGGTCAAAACTAATAATCTGGGAGCTCTAACTAAAGATGGGTAAAGACAGGCTAATACAATCTAGAAACTACAAAGCCCCGGCTCATCAATTTCAAAGTTTATCCGTAAAATAGGAGTTACAATATTCTCGATTTATCAAAATAATAAGTGTTTTTACAATAAGAGCTCCAAAAAACGTTAGAATTAGGGTTGCAGAGAGACACACACAGATTGGAGAAGACGAAGGAAGCTCAAGGCACACAATAGAGAGTGTCTTTCTTAGTATGCAATGGAAAGATAGATAGCCCTAGAGTGATGGGCGTATATACAATGCTCGAGGGAAAAAACCTCCTAAAGAGGGAAAAAATGCCCTGGTGGTCCTAGTGTGTTCACACACATCACTACCACATGTATATGGCAACAAATCCCCCCTAGAGTGATGCGGTGAACGAGAGCTTTCACATGAGTAAAGGGAAGTGCCATGCCCTAAGGACATGATCAGTCAACAAAGGGGAGTAAGCCCAAAGCTTTGCGGAAATCTTCAAGCTTCTCACGAGACAATGCCTTTGTGAAAAGATCTGCAAGGTTGTCCTGTGTTGGCACATAAGCCAATCTGATCTCTCCTGTTGAGAGCCTCTCCCTGACATAGTGGTAATGCACCTCAATGTGCTTTGTGCGAGCATGAAAAACTGGGTTCCTCACAACTGCCAATGCGCTCTAACTATTAGTGTAGATAGTGTTGGCAGTGTCCCGTCCAACACCCAAATCAGCCATAAGGCGTCTGAGCCATACACACTTAACCGTAGCTGTGAAGACTGCCCTGTACTCAGCCTCACAACTGGAAGTGGCCACAGTAGGTTGCCTCTTACTCAACCATGATACACATGAACTGCCAAGCATGAAACAAAAACCACTTGTGGACACTCTCCTGTCGAAACAACCAGCCCAATCTGAGTCCGAAAAAGCATGTAAGTCTGGCGGCAATGATCCCCCCTTGGGATAAAACAAGCCAAGATGTAAAGTGCCACTAAGGTAGCGGAAAATCCTCTTGACAGCGTGCCAATGCTTACACCCTGGGCTATGCATAAATCTGCTGACCTATGAGACTGCAAACTGAATATCTGGCCTCGTGTTGCATACATAAATGAGGCCACCAACAGTAGTTTGATAAAGAGTGACATCAACAGGATCGCCAGCATCATGTAGACTCAACTTCAAACCTGTTTCCATGGGAGTGGCAATAGGTTTGCAATCCTCAAGTCCAAACTTACATAGCAATGTCTATGTAACTTTTCTGACACAAGGCAATACCACCATCACACTGCTTAAACTGTATACCCAACTAATGATGCAACAGCCCCAAATCTTTCATCTTGAAAGTAGCATTCAAATCAGCCTTAAATTCAGCAATATGTCTCTCATTTGGTCCAGTGATCAGCAAATCATCAACATAAAGAACCACAATGTTACATACATCGCCCTCACGCTTTACATACAATGTGCTTTCTGTTGGACTGTTATGAAAGCCTTGTTTGACTAAATGAGTGTCCGCTTTCTCATACCAAGCACAAGGAGATTGCTTCAACCCATACAAAGCCTTGTTACATCTGCACACTTTGTCCTCTTGTCCTTTTATGACAAAACCGTGAGGCTGCGTTACATAAACTTCCTCAAATATGTCACCATTCAAGAAAGCAGTAACAATGTCGGATTGATGTACATCCCAACGAAAATGAGTTGTCAATGCACATAGAAAATGCACAGTAGTCATACGACAAGTGGGAGAAAAAGTCTCTTCATAATCTATGCCTTTTTGCTGTGCATAACCCTTTGCAACAAGTCGAGCCTTATGGAGATCAATCTCACCATCCGGCTTGCGTTTCAACTTGTAAACCCACTTCGTACCAATGGCCTTTTTGCCAGGAGGCAAATCACATAAAGTCCATCTGTCATTTTCTATAAGTGCATCATATTCTGATTGCATGCATGGCAACCATCCAATTTTCTGAATTCTGTGCTTCATCAAAAGACAGAGGCTCCTCAACATCATGTAAGCTAGACACAGCCAAAGCATAACAATCTGATGCATAAGATGCATGGCGAGAGCCTGAACGAGTAGGACTAGACAAAGGTGCATCCATTTTACTTTCACGCAAGCAATTTTGTCATACCTCTAGCCTGCTCATTTTCAGTCCATTCCTCATCAAGTACATCATGTACATTTGCATCAGTAATAGGCTGATCTAGAACATTTTTAGAAACCCCCATAGGTTGTACATTTACCTCATTGGAACTTATATTCGTATTTCCACCACTGAAAAGAGGCAACAAAGTGTCATAAATGTCCTGTGAGCTTACATTACTGTCTCTAGTACATGAGTACAAGGGTTGAACAGAATCTTCCACAAACACTACATCCCGAGAAACCAGAATACGTTTTGTTTGCGGATGATACAACCTATAACCTTTGCTTTCAGCACTATAACCAAAAAAAAAACATTTGTTAGGCTTATCATCCAATTTTCTACACTGCACTTGTGGCACCAAAGCATATGCCAAACAACCAAAAACACGCATGTGCTCAATAGAAGGCTTTCTATCATGCCATGCTTCATATGGAGTAATAGACTGCAAAGCTTCCGTAGGATACCTGTTAAGTACATAAGTGGCACACTTGATGGCCTCAAGCCAAAAAGAATGCGGCAAAGCTTGGCTTTTGACCATACATCGTGCCATTTCTGTCAGTGACCTGTTTTTCCTCTCAGCAACACCATTTTGCTGAGGTGTATAAGGCACTGTACATTGGTGTTTTATCCCACGACTAGCCAGAAATGCATTAAATTCATGAGACATATACTCCCCCCCTCGATCGGAACGGAGGGTGTCCATAGTACATTTCGAGACATTTTCAGCCATAGCCAGAAATTGTTTGAAGCACATAAAAACTTCGGACTTCGCTTTAAGCGGAAATACCCATGCATGCCTGGAGTAATCATCAATGAAAGTCAGGAAGTACAGGTAATTTCCCAAGGACGGAGTTTGCATGGGCCCAGAAACATCACTATGCACAAGCTGCAACCTGCATGTGGCCCGAACTGAACCATCCTTTGGAAATTTAGAACGCTGCATCTTACCCAAAATACAGCCTTCACAAACATGTTTGACAGGTGCTTCAAGAGGCGGCAAAGAAGCAACCATATCAGATTTATGCAAACGCAGCAAACTGGCAAAGTTCAGATGACCAAAACGTGCATGCAAAGTTTTGCATGTGAAATAGCCCTTGAATCTGCAATAGCATTTGCGAAATTTTGTAGACACTCGTCATACAAAGTGAGCTTATACAGCCCACGGCATAAAAGCCCAGATGCAACAATTTCATCACCAAAACTGAGATCATGAACTGTACATTTGTCATCCACAAATTTGACTACAAGTCCAAGTCTAGCAAGTGCGGATACAGACAAGGGATTCTTCTTGATCCCAGGTACATAAAGTGCATCAAAAAGTGTGAAGGAACTGCCATTAGCAGCAGTGAGCACAATCTTTCCAACTCCTTGAACTGGATAAGAGGCGTTGTTGGCACAAGTGACTGAATTCCCATAAGGGCCGGGATAGACTCGAGAGAGGTAAACAATTCACGATGTGAGGTAATATGATTTGTAGCACCACTTTCAAAATACCACACATGTGAATCTGCAACAACTGACAAGCATGCATCATGGTCAGCAGGATTGTAAGTGCACTTTGCGCTAAAAGCCCATTCTGCATCAACATCAGCATCACAGTCTCCTTTCACAGAAGACTCAACAATGGCTGCATTTGTAGTGGAACCACCCTCTTTCTTCTTAGCCTCTTTGGCCTTCAACTTAGGACATTGTTGGAATTAGGGTTGCAGAGAAACACACACAGCTTGGAGAAGACGAAGGAAGCTCAAGGCACACAATAGAAACTGTGATACTTAGTGTGTAATGGAAAGATAGATAGCCCTAGATTGATGGGCGTATATAGAATGCAGGGGGGAAAAACCTCCTAAAGAGGGAAAAAATGCCCAGGCGGTCCTAGTGTGTTCACACACATCACTACCACATGTATATGGTAACAAATCCCCCCTGGAGTGATGCGGTGAACGAGAGCTGGCACATGAGTAAAGGGAAGTGCCATGCCCTGAGGATAGGATCAGTCCACAAAAGGGAGTAAGCCCAAATCTTTGCGGAAAGCTTCAAGCTTCTCACGAGACAATGCCTTTGTGAAAAGATCTGCAAGGTTGTCTTGTGTTGGCACATATGCCAAGTTGATCACTCCTGCTAAGAGCCTCTCCCTGACATAGTGGTAATGCACCTCAATGTGCTTTGTGTGAGCATGAAAAACTGGGTTCCTCACAACTGCCAATGCGCTCTGACTGACAGTGTAGATAGTGTTGGTAGTGTCCTGTCCAACACCCAAATCAGCCATTGGGCGTCTCAGCCATACACACTCAACCGTAGCTGTGAAGACTGCCCTGTACTCAGCCTCACAACTCGAAGTGGCCACAGGAGGTTGCTTCTTGCTCAACCATGATACACATGAACTGCGAAGCATGAAACAAAAATCAGTTGTGGACACTCGCGTGTCAAAACAACCAGCCCAATCTAAGTCCGAAAAAGCATGTAAGTCTTGCGGCAATGATCCCCCCTTGGGATAAAACAAGCCAAGACGTAAAGTGCCACTAAGGTAGCGGAAAATCCTCTTGACAGCCTGCCAATGCTTAGACCCTGGGCTATGCATAAATCTGCTGACCTGTGAGACTGCAAACTGAATATCCGGCCTTGTGTTGCATACATAAATGAGGCAGCCAGCAGCAGTTTGGTAAAGAGTGACATCAACAAGATCGCCAGCATCATGTAGACTCAACTTCAAACCTGTTTCCATGGGAGTGGCAATAGGTTTTCAATCCTCAAGTCCAAACTTACATAGCAATATCTCTATGTAACTTTTCTGACACAAGGCAATACCACCATCACACTGCTTAAACTGTATACCCAAATAATGATGCAACAGTCCCAAATCTTTCATCTTAAAGTAGCATTCAAATCAGCCTTAAATTCAGCAATATGTCTCTCATTGGTCAAGTGATCAGCAAATCATCAACATAAAGAACCACAATGAGAAGTACATCACCCTCACGCTTTACATACAATGTGCTTTCTGTTGGACTGTTACGAAAGCCTTGTTTAACCAAATGAGTGTCAGCCTTCTCATACCAAGCACAAGGAGATTGCTTCAACCCATACAAAGCCTTCTTCCATCTGCACACTTTGTCCTCTTGTCCTTTTATGACAAAACCGTGAGGCTGCGTTACATAAACTTCCTCAAATATGTCACCATTCAAGAAAGTAGTAACAATGTCTGATTGATGTACATCCCAACCAATATGAGCTGCCAATGCACATAGAAAACGCACAATAGTCATACGACAAGTGGGAGCAAAAGTCTCTTCATAATCTATGCCTTTTTGTTGTGCATAACCTTTTGCAACAAGTCGAGCCTTATGGCGATCATCTCACCATCCGGCTTGCGTTTCAACTTGTAAACCCACTTCGTACCAATGGCCTTTTTGCCAGGAGGTAAATCACATAAAGTCCATCTGTCATTTTCTATAAGTGCATCATATTCTGATTGCATGCATGGCAACCATCCAATTTTCTGAATTCTGTGCTTCATCAAAAGACAGAGGCTCCTCAACATCATGTAAACTAGACACAGCCAAAGCACAACAATCTGATGCATTATATGCATGGCGAGAGCCTGAACGAGTACGACTAGAGAAAGGTGCATCCAATTTACTGTCACGGAAAGTGTGCACTAGCCATTTTGGCATACCTCTAGCTTGCTCATTTTCAGCTCTTTCCTCATCAAGTACATCATGTACATCTGCATCAGTAATAGGCTGATCTAAAACATTTTCAAAAACCGCCATAGGCTGTACATTTGCCTCATTGGAACTTACATTCGTATTTCCACCACTGAAAAGAGGCAACAAAGTGTCATAAATGTCCTGTGAGCTTACATTACTGTCTCTAGTACATGACAGCAAGGGCTGAACAGAATCTTCCTCAAACACTACATCGCGAGAAACTAGAATACGTTTTATTTGCGGATGATACAACCTGTAACCTTTGCTTTCAGCACTATAACCAACAAAAATACATTTGACAACCTTATCATCCAATTTTCTGCGCTGCACTTGTGGCACCAAAGCATATGCCAAACAACCAAAAACACGCATGTGCTCAATAGAAGGCTTTCTATCATGCCATGCTTCATATGGAGTAATAGACTGCAAAGCTTCCGTAGGATACCTGTTAAGTACATAAGTGGCACACTTGATGGCCTCAAGCCAAAAAGAATGCGGCAAAGCTTGGCTTTTGACCATACATCGTGCCATTTCCGTCAGTGACCTGTTTTTCCTCTCAGCAACACCATTTTGCTGAGGTGTATAAGGCACTGTACATTGGTGTTTTATCCCACGACTAGCCAGAAATGCATTAAATTCATGAGACATATACTCCCCCCCTCGATCGGAACGGAGGGTGTCCATAGTACATTTCGAGACATTTTCAGCCATAGCCAGAAATTGTTTGAAGCACATAAAAACTTCGGACTTCGCTTTAAGCGGAAATACCCATGCATGCCTGGAGTAATCATCAATGAAAGTCAGGAAGTACAGGTAATTTCCCAAGGACGGAGTTTGCATGGGCCCACAAACATCACTATGCACAAGCAAGCTGCAACCTGCATGTGGCCCGAACTGAACCATCCTTTGGAAATTTAGAACGCTGCATTTTACCCAAAATACAGCCTTCACAAACATGTTTGACAGGTGCTTCAAGAGGCGGCAAAGAAGCAACCATATCAGATTTATGCAAACGCAGCAAACTGGCAAAGTTCAGATGACCAAAACGTGCATGCCAAAGTTTTGCATGTGAAATAGCCCTTGAATCTGCAATAGCATTTGCAAAATTTTGTCGACACTTGTCATACAAAGTGAGCTTATACAGCCCACGGCATAAAAGCCCAGATGCAACAATTTCATCACCAAAATTGAGATCATGAACTGTACATTTGTCATCCACAAATTTGACTACAAGTCCAAGTCTAGCAAGTGCGGATACAGACAAGGGATTCTTCTTGATCCCAGGTACATAAAGTGCATCAACAAGTGTGAAGGAACTGCCATTAGCAGCAGTGAGCACAATCTTTCCAACTCCCTGAACTGGATAAGAGGTGTTGTTGGCACAAGTGACTGAATTCCCATAAGGGCCGGGATAGACTCGAGAGAGGTAAACAATTCACGATGTGAGGTAATATGATTTGTAGCACCACTTTCAAAATACCACACATGTGAATCTGCAACAACTGACAAGCATGCATCATGGTCAGCAGGATTGTAAGTGCACTTTGCGCTAAAAGCCCATTCTGCATCAACATCAGCATCACAGTCTCCTTTAAACACACACACACAATCAATGGCTGCATTTGTAGTGGAACCAACATTTGCAGTGGAACCACCCTCTTTCTTGTTAGCCTCTTTTGCCTTCAACTTAGGACACTGCTTGATCAAGTGATCATTAGCTTTACAATAATGGCAACGCATCTTCTTTTTTCCCTTATCACCAGAATTGCCAGACGAAGTGTTGCCAACAGAAACAATAGGAACAGTATTTTTGCCACTCGCAGCAGAACCATAAGAAGTGGCTGCATTGCTGTTACCACCCTTTCTTTAGAAGCAATAAAAGCCTTTTCAACTGCACGCTGCCTAGTCCTGTTTTTTCTGGAAAGTGACTCTTGCAACAGAAATGTGCATAATGCATCAAACTTGACAACTTCAGGATTTCCTTGGGTCATAAGTCTCCAAGTAATAGCAAAAGTCTGGTAAGAATCTTGTAAGGCATCAAGAACAGTCTACAATAGGGAACTATCAAAATGACTTCACTGCAGAAATGATTTTCTCATTGATATCCTTGACACTAGCAAGGAAAGTGTCCATATCATCTTCCTCATGCATAATCTTCGACTCCAGCTCTTTACGCAGCAAAGCAATTTTAGCCTCATTGCGGCTTGCATAAAGACCTGCTAGAATATCCCAAGCCTGTTTTGCAGATTTTGCTGAACGGATGTGAGGAACAATGGTACGCTTCATAGACAACGCAATCAATGCATGAGCCTGCGGATCCTTAACATCCCAACGAGCTTGTTCTGCTGTAGGCAAAACAACTCTAATAGCAGCAATCCTTGCAGCAAGACCTGCAACATCCTCAACATCGCCTACATCCTAAGAACCGGGACGTACATCAATGCCCTGCACAATGTTCCAGACACCCTTTGACACAAGAACATGTTGCATCATATAAGCCCACATAGGGTAGTTGTCTCCATCCAACCTGTCCTAAGCAGCAAACATCTTGAACACATTTGTGTTGTTGTTGTTAGCCATGGTAAATGCTGCACCCGATGTGAAAACTGTCCGAAACTAGGAGAAACGGAGCGAGAACAACCTGTGCTATATAGCACAAACCGTAGAAGACTATAAGGCACCTATTATGCAGAAAACGGCACTGACAAAAAATTTGCACAAAATGACGAAATAGCCTGTGCAGTACTGCCTGTAGTGGAAACGGAGGCCGAAATGAGCCCAAATCAAAATTCTAAAAGCAAACCAAGCTCTTCGAGCTCCCCTAAATATTTGTGGACCTACGAACGCTTGCCAAAGCTCAATTAAATCGGGAAAGTGAGTAGGCGTGTGCTGGAGCAGCTGGCGACTAAGCCCGGAGGACGTGACCTGCTCTGATATCAATTGTTGGAATTAGGGTTGCAGAGAAACGCACACAGCTTGGAGAAGACGAAGGAAGCTCAAGGCACACAATAGAGAGTGTGTTACTTAGTGTGTAACGGAAAGATAGATAGCCCTAGATTGATTGGCGTATATACAATGCACGTGGGAAACAACCTCCTAAAGAGGGAAAAAATGCCCCGACGGTCCTAGTGTGTTCACACACATCACTACCACATGTATATGGTAACAGACACGACTTGATCAAGTGATCATTAGCTTTACAATAATGGCATGTATCTTCTTTTTTCCCTTATCACCAGAATTACTAGACGAAGTGCTGCGAGCGAAAGCATTAAGAACAAAATTTTTGCCACTTGCAGCAGAACCATAAGAAGTGGCTGCATTACTGTTAATACCCTTTCTTTGAGAAGCAATAAAAGCCTGTTCAACTACACGCTGCCGAGTCCTGTTTTTTCTAGAAAGTGACTCTTGCAACAGCAATGTGCATAATGCATCAAACTTGACAACTTCAGGATTTTCTTGGGTCATCAGTCTCCAAGTACTAGCAAAAGTCTGGTAGGGATTTGGTAAGGCATCCAGAACAGTTTGCACAAGGGAACTGTCTGAAATGACTTCACCTGCAGAAATAAGCTACTCATTGATAGCCTTGACACTAGCAAGAAAAGTGTCCATATCATCTTCCTCATGCATAATCTTCGACTCCAGCTCTTTACGCAGCAAAGCAATTTAGCCTCATTGCGACTTGCATAAAGATCAGCCAAATATCCCAAGCCTGTTTTGCAGATTTTGCTGAACGGATGTGAGGAAAAATGGTGCGCTTCACAGACAACGCAATCAATGCATGAGCCTACGGATCCTTTACATCCCAACGAGCTTGTTCTGCTGTAGGCAAAACAACTCTAATAGCAGCAATCCTTGCAGCAAGACCTGCAACATCCTCAACATCGCCTACATCCTCAGAACTAGGACGTACATCAATGCCCTACACAATGTTCCAAACGCCTTTTGATACAAGAACATGTTGCATCATATAAGCCCACAACAACATACATCTTGAACACATCTGTGTTGTTGTTGTCAGCCATGGTAAATGCTGCACTTGATGTGAAAACTGCCGAAAAATAGGAGAAACAGAGCGAAAACAACACGTGCTATATATCACAAACCGTAGAAGACTATAAGGCACCTCTTATGCAAAAAACGACAGTGACAAAAATTCTGCACAAAATGACGAAATAGCCTGTGTAGTACTGTCGGTAGTGGAAACGAAGGCCGAAATGAGCCCAAATCAAAAATCTGAGCAGACCATGCTCTAGAGCTCGCCAAAATATTTGTCGACCTGCAAACGCTCGCCAAAGCTCACTGAAATTGGAGAAAGTGAGTAGGCGTGTACTGGAGCAGTTGGTGACTAAGCCCGGGAGGATGCAACCTGCTCTGATACCAATTGTTAGAATTAGGATTGCAGAGAGACACACACAGCTTGAAGAAGACGAAGGAAGCTCAAGGCACACAATAGAGAGTGTGTTTCTTAGTATGCAATGGAAAGACAGAGAGCCCTAGAGTGATGGGCGTATATACAGTGCTCGGGGGAAAAAACCTCCTAAAGAGGGATTAAATGCCCCGACGGTCCTAGTGTGTTCATACACATCACTACCACATGTATATGGTAACAAAAAATAGTATCCGAGTTAGCTTGCTGCTAACGAAAGGTTTTTATGATAAGTGACAACATGTCAGAAGGAGAACTTGTGATTCCACAACTAGCACACATTCTAGAACAACCTATCTCAAAACCAGAGATATATTAAAGAAACCATTGATGATTGGCAAGCTCAAATCTAGAGAGTGTCCTGGCCGGGATGGTAGGCACATATGGAATCTCTCTTTTAATATCTCTTTCTAGCTCCCATGGCCTAAGACTCGGCTTGAACCAATCTCGTACTAACGTGGGAGTGTTTCAAGTAGTTCACGAGGCCATTGGAGCCATAGAAAGATGTGTAAAGAAAGATGGTGCATTTTATTATTTAGTTGTCTACATAGATATTTTGGTGTCATGGTATGTGCCCTCCGCTATTCAAATGTTGTTTGATGTGCCCACATGGAACCACTCTTTCTACATCTTTCTCCTACCACTTGTTCTTTTGTTGTCTACATAGATATTTTGGTGTCATGGTATGTGCCCTCCGCTATTCAAATGTTGTTTGATGTGCCCACATGGAACCACTCTTTCTACATCTTTCTCCTACCTCTTGTTCTTTTGTTGTCTGCTTACAAATGTGTATTTTTAGTGGATGTTGAGCCTAACTAGCTACCCTATTTCAAATCAAGTATTCTTTCAAGCACAATGGTTGATAATAGATAAAGACCTTCTCGGTTCAAGGGAAAAGATGGAGTAGCTTTGTGTGTACAAGTTGAATATTGCAAGGATCACCTTGATGGATACATATTGTCCACAACTTTGATGTAATGCTTGAATGCCAATGGCCGGGATTGGTGCTACAACTGGCAAGTGGTCACCTGTTCTAGGTCGTTGGCCCTTGGCCAAACAAGATAACAAAGAGACTCCATGATCATATTGTGATTGTGAGTGTGCGTGTACGTGTGCGTGTGCGTGAGATTGAGAGTGTGATTTGGAGTGAGATAGCTTAGGGGTGATCCAAAGGTTACTATAAAAACCACAAACTCACTAAAATTAATTATTTTGATTTGCAAACCCTCTGCTCATGAGTTTGTCCGATTCGTCCCCATAAGTAACGCTAAGGGAGCATCCAATCAACAACACCGCCAACATGAGAAATACGCCGTGACGATTGTCCATTTTGCTGAGTCTTTTTTCGCTGCTTGCGCTATAGTAACAATATATACGAAACTGCAGAGAAACAAGACAATGCAGTTGAGGGAGGAGAGAGAGAGAGAGAGTATTACTGGGATCCGTCTTAACAATGAGGCCAGACAGTGCCGCCGAAATCACAAGACTGCGTAGGGATATTGCTCAGCTTATTGATCTTTCCGTAGCTGCTGAAGCGTGCGCCGGCAGGTTGTCGTCCTGGATGTCCTCGCAGTCAAAGTCCAACGCAAAGTCTTCGCAAAACTGACTTTTCGCTGCTTGCGCTAGCTAGTGTTTTTTCTCCTTTTATACGAAACTGATAAGATGCACCGACTTGAAAATAATTTTGAGAGAAACCGTCACTCTATACCTCTATACTGGCTCCATACCGGTTACTTCGATCATATATTCAATTCTACAGAGATTCCATGCGAATCTCATCGGTGACCCTTCTGAAGATCAGACCCATGTAAAAGGATGACTAAACTTGAGTCGAACTGAACCCCTGCGCAGAGAAAATGCACAAGCTTCTAGCCTAACCAGCTGAGCCACCACGTCGAGCTGCTATTCCACCTTTTCGTCAACTTTAAAAAAAACAAACACGCCCTGTCCCGTCCACCTGTTGAACTGCTTGTTCTCTGCCCCGTCATCCCTCGTGAACCCTGTGCGCTCCTACCTAGGCCTGGCTGCCTGCGCTTTATCTTCTTTTTGCCTTGGCATGCTCGCCAAAGTGGCATCTGTTCAGATTCTAAGCTTTAACGATTTTTTTAAATCGTAGGGACATACTGGCTCATATTATAGTTTATTTATTGCTGCACTAGATTCCTTGGAATCCCGTCATTTTCTCCTAAGGACCTTGCCTATATATCAACGACCTGTAAAAGGCATAGAGGGATTCGATCACGACCACCTAGAAGTTCTAACCAAACGAATGCTCCCGTAACCATGCGACTCAACGCATGTCTCTGACTTCAGAGGGGATTTGGCTATCAAAATAAAAAAGAAGTTGGACTCCCGTTGCTGCCTCCTCCTTCGTCCCCATCCCCACCTCGGATTGTTGCTTCATCTCCGTCCTCGCCTCCGCCTCCGATTCTTCCTTGCCTTCGCCCTGCTTCGTCCCCCTCCTCTTCATTTTTTTCTGGTTTCAGTGCCGATGCAGTGCAGCATCGCCCCGCCACAGGGATCTCTCTAGATTCTCTTTACCTTTTTATTTTTCCAGCTGGGTACCCCCTACTAGATGCCTTGGTTTCATTGTAATAGACGACATGTAACTTGTCCAATCATGTGTGATATGGATTTGTGAGTAGACTAACTTAGAATAGATTCAAGGAAACCAAGGTCTATTCCCAAGGTCCCATCACTAAAAAAGTCATCCTGAATTTTGTTTTCTTGGGTCATTATCTTGCATAATGCCATGTCTCCTCCTCTCCAACGTTCATATGCAATGCTCAATCAGTAGCCATACTTGGTGTCAATGTTAAATACCCTGAAAGGAGAATCTCCTTTAAATTCAGGGAAAAACATATGTACATAGATGCTGCTACAAACGGAATGCACGGTTGCCCTCATAGAGCGGAGTGCTACGTCTGGTACGTCGAGAGAGAAGAGAGGAGAGGAGAGAAGAATAGACACGAGCACTGGGTGCAATCTCCCCCCATGCAAGAGTGACCATTTCCCTCTTGCACGTATTTCATTTATAAATTTCTTAAATGGTCAAATTGAGTACAAACTGGCCGACCGGTCATAAATGGCCAAAGCTCATAAAAGAGCACTTGAATAATAAAATGTACATGATATACAAATCCATTCCCATAGGCCAAGCTTGTTCTAGCCTTTTCCACCTGTCAGCTGCAATAATTACTAGAAACATCAATTCCATTACATACCTCTACGTTGGAAAGCAATTGTCCTCAGTTGTTGCGAAGATAAAATCTGCAGACCATACTTGTCAAAAATAGTGATTAGTATTGTGTTAAAAAAAAACACATGAAAAAATTTATGGAACGAAACAACATTGCTTATGCCTATCGTCATCCACATACTATCTATTCTAGTGTCTCGTACCACTAGAATAAGGAGTATGTGTCATACCCTAATGAATCAGGATATCATTGGTCACACTCATCATCAATCTCATATTGTCAAGTCTCATCACATAAACACTGCCATGATAAAATAATCATCAGATACCAAATCCCAATCCAATTCCAATTCCACAATATAAGTTCAAATCCAAATCACTTTCATTATGTACCCGGGTAACAAAATCATACCAGTTACAGTGGTGGCCAGCCACTGCAGCATGATTTTGTGATTGGTGTTGCCTAAATCGGCGAATCTACACCACTAAGACTGCTGCCTAAACCGGCGAATCTGCACTAATTCTGCCTAAATCGGCGAATCTGCATTTACATTGTGAATCTGTAATTTTTTTCAGTGTGCTGCCTAAATCGGTGGATCTGCACAGATAACTTGAATGGTCAAATGTGAGTACAAACTGGCCGGCCGATCATAAATGGCCAAAGCTCATAAAAGAGCCTTGAATAATAAAATGTACATGATATACATATCCATTCGCATAGGCCAAGCTGGGTCTATTCTTTTTCACCGTCAGCTGCAATAAATTGATACTTACCAGTGGTACGCTGCAA
>NW_028221512.1:0-59532 GCF_014529385.1 Adiantum capillus-veneris
TAAAAATTTAAATATACATCGTTTACTTTTTTTACTAATGTTTGTTGTGTAACAATCATTCCTATCCCTTTTCAAGATGGCAAGACCAAGAAGACTGCAAGGAAGGTTGATAAGCCTCTATCCAAAGATGAAGAAGAAGCTCAGCCTAGCAAAGCTTCAGCTGGTACTTCCAAACCAAAGAGAGCACATCTCAGAGAAGGACCCTAAACCAAGCACACCTGACCCTCAACCAAGCAAAAGAAAAACTACACATCAGAGGAAAGCTTCCAAGCCACTGCAGCTTAAGCCTCTCCTTACAAAGAGAAAGTTCAAGCAGGGGGTCAAATGTCTAAGAGAGATAAGGAAGGCCATAAAGGCCATCAATCTTGCAATTCCCAAACTGCCCTTCCAAAGACTATGCAGACAAGTTGCAGAGGAGTACAAGATTGACATGAGGTGGACTAGAACTGCATTGGCATGTATCCAGGAGGCTTGTGAGGACTTTATGATTGAGCTTTCCAAGATGCCTATATCTGTGCAGGTCATGCCCATAGGGTTACTTTGATGGACAAAGACATGATCAGTCTCAGGAGGCTGAGATACACGTTCTCAAGAATGTTGGAGCCTGTCCCTATGCATGATATTAAGGCCTTTAATATTCTCAACATTCCTCCATGGAGGAAGCCCAAGGAGCCTGAAGTAGGAGTAGTTGATATTACTGAAGAAGAGGAAAAGGAAAGGAAAAAGAGAGCAAAGGAAGACAAGGAAATTGCAGAGAGAAAGGAGCTTGACCTGTTGGAACCTCAGCTAGTGCCCCTCTTGAGGAGTGTCAATCCTACTGGTTTTGTTGTCGCTCTATTCAGTGAGGAGGATCCTAGGGAGGATTACAATTCACTTGACTGTGAGACCTTGGAAATTCTCAAGGACTGGACCAAGGAGATAAATTCTCCACTCCTTATCACATGCCTCAGGTTGTTTTTTTGTTTTCCTCTGTATTTTTGTTTATAGCAAGAACTCTTTATATAACAATATCTTGTACCAGGTTAATGATGCATACATATGAGCCAGACCTTCAACATAAGGTGGAATTTTTAGACCCTTCTATCTCCCACTTTCTCAGGACAGAGACAAATATTAGAGAGTTGTCTGTTTCAATCTTAACCTTACCACTGTGAAGGACAATTTCTGATAAAACCCTTTCAATACATTTGATTGCAGCATCTCTAGCTGCTTTTGGCTGTAACTTCCAGGCAAACCCCACATACAGATGTACAATTTTCTCCACAATTCTGCAAAGAGCATGCAGAGTGCATATGTGGACATTAGCAAGTGGAATATTTAAAACTGCTTTGAAGTTTGGATCTTGAGTATGCCTATTGGGTGCTTTGTTCCAATTTGCAGGATTACATTCTGTTGCTGATGCCATACAATGCAGACAAGGGCTCTTTGCCATAGCTCCTTTGGAGACATTGTACATACATTTAAGGGTTTTAAGGTCTCCTCCCATGTGCCATTCCACCCTGTAACTTCCAAACCCTTCAACTTCAAGCTCTTCCCCTAATTCTTGTGCATTAATGACTTTGGGTATTGTTGTTTGATGGAAAACCCAATCCAGAAACATCAAAGTCTTCACTCTCTACTTCAAAAGCACCTAGCCACCAGACATTCTTCTCCGATTGCACAGTGAAGTACTTGGTATCCTTCGTTTCAATGCTCTGTTCATTAAAGTTATGGAAATCCTCTCAATTTTTCTGTTCTTAACAATCTCACATTCATCAAGCTTTATCAAAAAACTGACAACACCATTTGCTTTTGTATGCTCCAGCTCATAGAATCTGATCATTTCCTTCTGAAGTGTCTTCAAGTCAAGGAAAATATTATTGAACTCGTCAAATTGAAGATCCCTCTTTTTACCATGATAGGTACCATGAATGTGGTGAGGCTCACCCAACATCTCCATTATCCTCTCATTGATCTTTTTCCTTGCCTGCTGCACAATGGATGGCTTTGGAAGCAAAGAGGACCTGACCTTACATTGCTTTAACCTTGACTTCATATTTCTGAACAGCTTGCTATAACCATCTCTGCTAATGCCTACCTTATCCATAGTATATTGCACATCCTCCTTGTCCAAGCAAGAGCTCTGCAAAAATCCCTCAATGCACTGCTCCTTTGCCTTTTTAAACTTCTTCTCTGTGAAAATCTTTTTGGCAACCTTGAGAGGTAAAACATCACAATAATGTTTAGCTGCCATTTCCATGTTTGATGCAGAGTTTGGTTGTAGCAAAGTCCTAAATCAAAAGGTACAAAATTAACTGATTATTGTCCAAATGACACCAACAAAATAAACAAACTAAATTAAAGTTAACTGAATATCAATCATTTAATAAAGAACAATAGCATAATAACAATAACATAAGCATAATAATGTGGAGCAGAATCATAATACAACTTAACAAAAAGATTAACAACCTAACATAGGCAGAATCATATAAAATAACAATACCTTGCTGCTCTGATTCTCCTGCTGCAACCTCCTCCACCACGTCTCAAGGCTTCAATGTTCTTTAACTTCTTTTCTCTTTGTCTGTTTCCTAACATTGTATTCTTGCTTCTAGCTTGTTTGAGATGAGTTTGTAGCTTTTAGTTGCTCTCTTTACATTCCTCAAGTTGTTGTTTAAGAGTATTTATCATTTGTTTGGTCAAATGATCTTCTAACTTAAGAATATCTCTCTCTGCCGCAAGACTCTGTGTATAACCCAACAACCCTCTTTGACCATCACCCACAAATTTTATCAAAGATGAACAATTTGAGAATGGGGGAGTTCTCTTTGTCATTGGGTCCACTGGATACAATCTTCCATCAGTCCAGAGATCAATGTGATTTTTTTGATCTTGCCGCATTGCTTCAAATATGGACGAGGACACCTCTGCACATTTGTTTCTCTTGCGCACTGGACAATATTCTTTATTTAGCTCAATGTGTAGATGGTATAAGCTTCTTCTCTTCCTCATGGAAGTCTGTTAACAGTATTTGTCAGAGATAGTACTATAGGAAAAAGCTGTGCAGATACGAGGAAGAAGACAACATAGAAAAGGTTTGTTTCAGCTTTTGGAAATTTTGAATTTTGGGCCAGAACTGACGTTTTCGTTAGTTTTGGAGGGAGTATTTTTTAGAATACGAAAGATCCTAGAAAGATTTGACAATGACATGTTTCGGTGGAGGTAAAAAGGACGCAAACTCACCTTTTTACAAACATTTCACTATTTTTTAAATAAAGTATATATTCTCTCTCTACATATTCTTACAGGGCACAAAAGTGACCTCAAAATTCCCCTAATGCCTATAAGTCTAATCTCACCAGATTTAAACCCTAGCTATCTCGAATGCTGTCGCGATAGACCAACAGGTCATAATCCAAAAGTGGGCGAAACTTAAGTTTATCAGTATCTATGTGTAGCTAACCTCTTTCTCATTCCATGAATCACTTGATTATTGAAAACAGACACCGTTTGTGCTACTTACAAGCAAAACAAGCTTGAGGAAGAATCGATCGCGATCAACTCGAAACGGCGAATGCGTGGCGTGGGCGCGTAGCTCTCGGAGAGACTATCGCGATGGTGTGGTCGCGTCGTGAATCCGATGAAGGAGAAGCGTGTAGAGAAGAGGATAAGACACACTCACTCACTCTCTCTCTCTCTCTCTCTCTCTCTCTGACTCGTACGACACGGGATTAATTCAAATGTTATTCAAAAAATGGTTCTAAGGTGAGTTTTATACTTTAGTCACCTTAGCTCAAAAATGTACATGGGGTTTGCTTGCTCATGATTACAAAGTGGGAATAAATCTGAGTCCTAACTAACTCTTTAATATTTACATAATCCAGACGAATGGATCAAATTGATAAGACGTCTTTGACATAAAAAATGGAATTTGATATGCTTTACAAATGGGCTCATTACAACAGTTGGACCACTGGGGCTCCAACAGTACCTAGGTGACATGGATGACAACTAGGTCACCCCAGTTACTTGTTAGGCAGTTTGAAAACTAACGAATAGTTTGTTTTCTTACTATGGATGCAGGTAAGGGTGTCCTTCCGTTGGCTGCTATTTGAGAGGATGTAATGTTGTACACTGATATTGTAACACTAATCAGGACCTTCTTTCCCTGATATGGCCTGATACTGCGATGTATTTGTTTGGATATTCAATCGAAAGGAATACATGATTTTGTACTATGGACTGTAGACATTGGTCTTTGTAGTTTGTCTCATGTGTTATGTATATTGTAAATAGATTAAATTCTCTCTCCTTAAGCACATGGGTGCTTTGGGTTTTAGACCTATGGCAACATGACCTAGTCTAAGGATTTTTATCCTTAAGAGATGCGGCTTGAAACTGGATTTCCTATGGTAGGGGGTATCCCACACAACCATTATGACCTATGTCTTGGTTGGTTTTAGGATGGAATACCTACCAACTCCTCTTTTTAGATCTTACTGATATTGATATTTTTTACTTCAGATTGTCCCTGTCTCAACTGCTCTTGACCTTTCCACCCTTCCCTTCTCCCAGGCATCCCTGCTTGTGATTAAACTTATCCAGAACCCTTTCACAATTTCTCTACTAAACCAATTCTCAAAGGTTACAGAAGCTCATGACTATATCATGAATCTATTAACCTTTAATGACTGGGTTCTTAACCTCGCTAACCTGGTGGCTGAGATGAAAGAAGGAGTACTTCACCTTCAAAAGTTGGCTTCTAACCTTGCTGCAATTGAAATGAGTCATAAATCCGATCTTCTTCAACTCTCGGCTAAAGGAGGCGACCTTTCTAACTTTATCAGGAAACTTTGTGGCCTTGATTCTTGTTTTGCCACCACTAAATCTTTTGATCCTGCTAAGCTCCAAAAGGCCTCTTTTGTAGGGATGATGCTGCTCTTGAAGCAGTAAAAATATTTCAACAAGGACTCAGCTTGTCTAGTGAAACTTCTTTACTAGATATGGTTCCAAAAGTCTCGAAGTGTTTTTTTATTACCTCCGAGACAGATTGCTATCAAAGGAATAGAGCTTGACCATCAGCTTTGGGAGCTTGAAAACAAAGCTTTTGTGGCACCCATCTCGATCGAGACTTGGGTTTTTCTTGCTGCCCTACCTGCCTCCACAAGTGAAGACTGTCGACTAGAGACTCTCAAGGGAGTTCAGTTCTTGGATAAAGGTGATGCCATTAAAGCACCTTTTAGTATGCATTTCTTAGATTTGAGAAAATGCCCTATCCTATTTGGCATTTATGTCAGAACCAAGGGAACAATGACCTTTTCCAAACAAAGCAGTGAATTCTATTCTATTTTCAATCTGGAACATCTACCGCCCCTACATCAAATGTGCTTGCAAAGCTTAGGATGCAAAATCTGATTGTGAGAGTAACATCCTTTGGTTTGATCATGCAATTTGGTCCCTCCTCAACCATCTGGAGGAACTCTTCCCATCACACACAGAGGAGCATTTTCTACCTATCATTGTTCTTGGCTTGGGGATCAGGCTAAGGAAGCTGTGCGAGCCCAGATCGCTTACCTTCACTTCAGGAACTTCATGTATGAGGCTCTGAAAGAGCTAAAGTTAGACACACCAAGTCATCTGCTCTCTAATTTAAGTGCTTCTAAAGGAATCAACATATCCTATCCCTTCTCAAACCTTCTCTAGATGCAGAGGAGTCCCCTAACCTCAAAAGGCCGTTTAACTAGTTCTGCTTCACACTCGATCACAACTTTTTTATTCCCTGCTTCTACACTAGGGTCCTCTGAAGGATGTAATAAAGCTAGAAGCTATGTCAAAGGCAGGGGGAAGAATCTCCATATCAAGAAAATGTTTAACTCTTGATTGTATTTCTCTTTTAGATTTTAACATATCCTATCCCTTCTCAAACCTTCTCTAGATGCAGAGGAGTCCCCTAACCTCAAAAGGCCGTTTAACTAGTTCTGCTTCACACTCGATCACAACTTTTTTATCCCCTGCTTCTACACTAGGGTCCTCTGAAGGACGTAATAAAGCTAGAAGCTATGTCAAAGGCAGGGGAAGAATCTCCATATCAAGAAAATGTTTAACTCTTGATTGTATTGCTCTTTTAGATCAATCTGACTGCTTCGGGAAAGTTGTTTTTATGCAAGGAAGAAAATCAAAAGAAGCAAATTGTTCATTGCTATTTTGCAAATCATATTTTTGATTTGTTTACTCCAAAAAGTTTGATACAATATGATTTTTTGCATGTGTTTAACAACACCGACAAGGTGGATAACCTAACCTTTGGTTGGACCTTCGATCATCCCTTGAAAAACTTTATGTCTCTCACTTCAGTCAAACAACCATCTGGTATGTGCTCTATCTTTGGAAATTTTTGTTTTGACTTCCAGGATTTTGGAGAACACGTGTGCACTACGGATCTGTCTCTTATTAGTTCAAAGGAAATCAAGGACCTATTGTGTAAAGGTCTGAATCATATCCCACTCCAACCACTAAATCCACACTTGGCTTTTGCCACATTACTTACTTGCTTCACTAACATAGTCAAGTTACTGAATTTGGACATTCTACAACATGCTAGACTTGCTGATTCTATATCCGCTCGCTTTCAAACGTGTATTGAGCCAATCCCACCTGCATGGATTAGTCAGGAAGCAACATGGCTTTCCCCCTAACTATCCTCTCTAATTCATAAACTCAAAAAGGATTGGTTTGTGGTAGGACTTGACAAATCCCCTCATATACCCGCTATTGTATGTAAACACTTAGCCAGGATGATGGCTCAGTCAAGGCTTAAAGGACCGGAATTTTTTCTTTCTGACATGTAAGGTTTCCAGTTTCTGAAACCTTAAAGGTTGTATAAAGCTTAATCAAACTGATATGGTTATTGAAAAAGCAATGTAGAATTGTCCGACCATGGCAAATATTGGTATTTTTGGAATCTTAAGCACAACAAACCCCTGGCCAGAAATTTTCAGAATTGAATTTCGATAAAAACTGGCATAGTTATGACCCCTGGAAGTTTACACTGTGAATTGAGTAAAATAGAAAAATTGAAGGGTTACAGTAATCATTTAAGCATAGACTTTATTAAAGGTCTCCCAGATATTTACAAGAAATTTTTCCAATTAAGCAAAAATAGGTCAAATTATAGCAAAATTGACATTTTAAAAGCTAGCAGGTAATGGGAGGGTCATCACTGACCTGCCAGGGACTCAATTAGCAGCAGGGGTCGTTTTTTGACCTGTAGGGGGCTGCTTGAACTACAAGCAACTGCTTTTTTAAGCCTGTGAGAGCTTAAGAGTGCCAGAAAACTATAAATAGGACCCCTAGCTTCACATTTTAGACAGACTCGGAGCCTTGCTACTCTCTCTCTCATCTAGAGAGAACACTACGCAGAAATCATTAGAGTTTAATCTCTAATTGATTAACCCTGACGGTAATTAACCTAATCCTTCTTAATTAGCAAGGTTAGATTAAGATAAATTGCTAATAAATCAAAGATTAGGCCTATGTATGCTCCTTAAACCTCTTTAAATTAATTAATCTTTGATGATTATTATAATTAAGCTTAGTAATACTAAGCTGATTATTTATCCTATCATATTAAAGCGGAAATTAGCCAAATTAACCATGAATTAATGGTAAAAATATTAATTAGGATTAGATTAAGTTGAATTATTTATCAGAGATGCATTAGACAATTATTAATCTAGAAAAAAAATCCTATAATTTTCTAAGAAGCTTTCTTAATTAATTAGACATAATTACTTTGTTTTTTGAACAATTTTAATAAGGGAAATTAGTAAATGAATTTCAAATGAAATGATATAATTATCAGTGGTTAATTAGGTGTTTAACAACCAGTGATAATTAGGAAAAGCTCAGAAAGTTAATCTAGATAATTATTTTAGTAGAAATACCCTATTTTTTGAGTAATTTAAATAGGAGAAATTAGTAAATCAAATTAAAATGCTGTGATATAATTATCAGTGGTTAATTATGTGTTTAAAAACCCATGATAATTAGCAAAAGCTCAGATAACTAATCTAGCTAATTACTTAAGCAGAATTACTCTATTTTTTGATAAATTTAAATAGGGGAAATTAGTAAATTGAATTCAATTGCTGTGATATATTTATCAGGGGTTAATTAGATGTTAAGGAACTTGTGATAATTAGGAGAAGCTCAGATAATTAATCTAGCTAATTACTTAGATAAAATTACTCTATTTTTTGAGAAATTTAAATAGGGGAAATTAGTAAATTGAATTCAATTGCTGTGATATATTTATCAAGGGTTAATTAGGTGATAAGGAATCCGTGACAATTAGGAGAAGCTCAGATAATTAATCTAGCTAATTACTTAGGCAGAATTACTCTGTTTTTTGAGAAATTTAAATAGGGGAAATTAGTAAATTCAATTCAATCACTCTGATATATTTATCAGGGGGTAATTAGGTGATAAGGAATCCGTGATAGTTAGGAGAAGCTCAGATAATTAATCTAGCTAATTACTTAAGCAGAATTACTCTTTTTTGTGAGAAATTTAAATAGGGGAAATTAGTAAATTGAATTCAATTGCTATGATATATTTATCAAGAGTTAATTAGGTGTTAAGGAACCCTTGATAATTAGGATAAGCTCATATAATTAATCTAGCTAGTTACTTAGGCAAAATTACTCTGTTTTTTGAGAAATTTAAATAGGGAAAATTAGTAATATGATTTCAACTGCTGTGATATATTTATCAGTCGTTAATTAGGTAATTAGGAGAAGCTGAGATAATTAATCTAGATAACTAACTAGGCAGAATTACTCTGTATTTTGAGTCATTTAGATAGGGGAAATTATTAAATTGATTTTAATTGCTGTGATATATTTATCAGTGGTTAACTAGGTGCTAAGAAACCCGTGATAATTAGGAGAAGCTCAGATAATTAATGTAGCTAATTAATTAGGCAGAATTACTCTATTTTTTGAGCAATTTAAATAAGGGAAATTAGTAAATAGGTTCAAATTGAATTGAGTTATTTTTTAGAGGTTAATTAGATGTTAGATAACTTGTGATAATTATGCTAATTTAAGATAATTACTTTAACTAATTATATTAGTGAAATTACGCTAATTTTAGGGATAAATTGAAGAGGGAAATTAGTAAATCATGATATATGATTACATGCTATTTATCAGAGCTATATTATAGGGTAAAGAGGCCGTGATAATTATGCCAAGGCTAAAAATAGATAATTAATGTAGATAATTAACTAGGCAGAATTACTCTGTATTTTGAGTCATTTAGATAGGGGAAATTATTAAATTGATTTTAATTGCTGTGATATATTTATCAGTGGTGAATTAGGTGCTAAGGAACGCGTGATAATTAGGAGAAGCTCAGATAATTAATGTAGCTAATTAATTAGGCAAAATTACTCTGTTTTTTGAGGAATTTAAATAAGGGAAATTAGTAAATAGGTTTAAATTGAATTGAGTTATTTTTTAGAGGTTAATTAGATGTTAGATAACTTGTGATAATTATGCTAATTTTAGATAATTACTTTAACTAATTATATTAGTGAAATTACGCGAATTTTAGGGGTAAATTGAAGAGGGAAATTAGTAAATCATGATATATGATTACATGCTATTTATCAGAGCTATATTATAGGGTAAAGAGGCCGTGATAATTATGCCAAGGCTAAAAATAGATAATTAATCTAGATAATTAACTAGGCAGAATTACTCTGTATTTTGAGTCATTTAGATAGGGGAAATTATTAAATTGATTTTAATTGCTGTGATATATTTATCAGTGGTTAATTAGGTGCTAAGGAACCCGTGATAATTAGGAGAAGCTCAGATAATTAATGTAGCTAATTAATTAGGCAGAATTACTCTGTTTTTTGAGAAATTTAAATAAGGGAAATTAGTAAATAGGTTTAAATTGAATTGAGTTATTTTTTAGAGGTTAATTAGATGTTAGATAACTTGTGATAATTATGCTAATTTTAGATAATTACTTTAACTAATTATATTAGTGGAATTACGCTAATTTTAGGGGTAAATTGAAGAGGGAAATTCGTAAATCATGATATATGATTACATGCTATTTATCAGGGCTATATTATAGGGTAAAGATGCCGTGATAGTTATGCCGTGATAATTTATCAAGAGTTAATTAGGTGTTAAGAAATTTAAATAGGGAAAATTAGTAATATGATTTTAATTGCTGTGATATATTTATCAGTCCTTAATTAGGTAATTAGGAGAAGCTGAGATAATTAGTCTAGATAATTAACTAGGCAGAATTACTCTGTATTTTGAGTCATTTAGATAGGGAAAATTATTAAATTGATTTTAATTGATGTGATATATTTATCAGTGGTTAATTAGGTGCTAAGGAACCTGTGATAATTAGGAGAAGCTCAGATAATTAATGTAGCTAATTAATTAGGCAGAATTACTCTGTTTTTTGAGCAATTTAAATAAGGGAAATTAGTAAATAGGTTTAAATTGAATTGAGTTATTTTTTAGAGGTTAATTAGATGTTAGATAACTTGTGATAATTATGCTAATTTTAGATAATTACTTTAACCAATTATATTAGTGGAATTACGCTAATTTTAGGGGTAAATTGAAGAGGGAAATTAGTAAATCATGATATATGATTACATGCTATTTATCAGAGCTACATTATAGGGTCATGAGGCCATGATAATTATGCCAAGGATAGAAAATTAGTATAGATATTTATCTAAGTCAAAATATCCTAATTTTAGTAGAAAATTGAAGATGGAAATTATATAATTAAATTAGAAAATAATAAGATAATTACCAGAGGTAAAAAATATCCTTATCTACTTATGGTAATTATAACATAGGAAATTGGTGAGGTTAGAAAATTATAATTGACCAAAAGTCCTATTTTTAGCGAATGATTAATTAAAATAAATAGATTTTGTGGTCAAAAGTTTTTAGGAAAATTATAGTAAGTGTAAACCTATGATATCAAGTTGAGGAAATGAAATCTTTAAGAGAAATTAATTACAATAAATATTAAGCCCAAAATAAGTAGATTATTAGCTTAAAAGTCAATGGGAAAATTAGAGAAAAAGATATAAAAAATTATAATAAAATTAGGAGAGCTTAGAAAACCCTTAGAGAATCAGTGGAAAAAGTTATCATACCTATATAGACAAATATGAAATTACTAGGTCAAGAATTTACCAATTAAAACTATAAATTTAACCTTGGATGGGTTACGGTTGAATACAAAGGTTAAGTCTGATTTTGAACTATTTACCTAATAATTAGACGTCCTTTTTATAAGGATAAGAAGTTATGATACCAAAAAGGACCCGAGCAAATCCTACATCTGATGATGAGGACGTAGCTCCAAAACGAACTAGAGCATCGCATGACGACGAAGCCGGGCCTAGTAGTAGGCCTACGGAGGAGAGTCTTCAGGCGCCAGCGCAGCAGCAGATGGCCAATCAATCCCAGGTGGGTGTCCCATTATTCAATTAAGTCTTTAATTAGTTTAAGTTCTTTTATAAGTTAGCATTGCATACGTAAGAAGGATAAACTGGCTGAAAACGGAAGGTAATCTCCAATGTGCATTTGTTTATAATGTAGGAAAGAATTGTTTGGGTTAAAACTGGTTGAATTAAGAAAGATATGTTTGATCATCCTTAAGACAGCTTGTCTCAAGACACCTCCGACTCCTTGATATAAATTGATGATAATGATTGGCTTTCTAGCCACGGTTAAGTCGGTTACCCCCATGAACGATGAGTTTCTACTCCGTGTCATGTCTTGATGTTTCTACATAAGTTAGGATACCGTTTTTTATCATAGGAGAGCTGCCCGGTTGTATGGGCAACTGGTTTGGTGTATGGGCACCCGAAACCTTGGGTGGGGGTTTATCCACTTCGGATTTGAATAAGGAATGGGTCCCGTTTTTCACCCTTAGGTGGTCTTGAGACAAGAAGAGTACTGGTCATGGTTATTATAGACAATGTTTTGATTGACAGTACCCTGTCTTAAGTTTAAAGATGTCTGTTTTCTAAAGGAATGCTTTCAATGCGGTCTTCAAGGAATTACTATGATGGAACGTTAAAAGAAACCATTATTTTAAATGTTTAAAACAATGTGATAGTAAGCTAAACGAATCATGTGTGAGTGTGGGGTGGTAAGTGGGGATTTGGCTAAGGTTGTCAATCATGGATGGGTGGACCTGATTAGTCAGGTAACTATCCATCCCTACGCACTAAAACGTTTAGAAAACTTCTTCACTTGGAGAGGAGTCCACCAACGGCTGTGCCCTCACATCTGTTAGAGGGAAAAAAGCGTTGGTTGAGGATACCTTAGCCCAATATGTGGAAGTTATAGGGCTAAAAGACTTTTGGGATTGTTAGTATGTTATCCCGTTTCCGCTGCGAGACAGGACTAGGTCTTGTTCTAAGGCTATACACCCAAGCCATTGTCAGTGGCAAAGGTTTATTCCTTGGATTTTTCTTGTCTAGAGACTCCGATTTTTATAAGGCCTAGAGACCTGTCAAGGATCCCATCCCGATCTTGGTATAGTCGCGGTTGGGAACATTACATGACACCAGTCATGTGCAATCTATACCTGGAATTTTTTGAGTATAAATGGGTACTCAAGCAGGTGGAGACAACTGACACTACCATTGATCTTACACAATTTCAACACACTTATAGATATATGGATGATCTTCTAAGGTTAAACAATCCCAGCTTTGCACAATGCTTACCGTTAATATATCTTGATACTCTTAAGATTGAACCAACCTTTTTGGAGTACCTTAATATTGACAACAAAGTTGTTGTTACTAAAACAATTTTTTTAAATCTGGAGTTGACACTCTATTCTCCGTTTATTGGGAGTTATATCACTGAATTCTCCTGGAAGAGAGACAAGCTACAACTTATAGGCCTGATTGAATTTGTCAAGAGAAAGAGTAATTGTCCACAAAAAATAGCAATAAAAACTTTTTTGGGCATGATACATCTAATTATGTATTCATCCTCAGATGCTTTCATTGCGTTTCAGGCAGTATGTCATCTTATGAAGAAGTATGTAGCAAATGGGTTTGCTATGAAAGAGCTACTTGGCACTATTAGGCATTTTCTTAATAAAGAATATTGGCCATTATGCTTGGCTTAAAAAGAGACGGTTATTGAACTTTTGGAACTTGTCCACTGATACAGTGGTTGTAGGGGAGGTCTCCCCACCTGGTGATGACCCTCCTCACCATGTGGTAGGCCTTTCCCTGGGTAAGAATGGGTCTCTCTCTCTCTCTCTCTCTCTCTCTCTCTCTCTCTCTCTCCCCTTCTAGGGGATATGAGACTCTTCATCCATGGTGTTATCCTGGGGTTTTCTTTCACCCTTGGCAATCATAGACTACAAAAAATATCTCACCTATTTGAGATCTTTCTCTCATAGAGCTTCCAACCACGTCATTGGTTGATTAGGCGGGAAAGGCCTCTTGGTTAAAGTAGCCTTATCATTATATTTTTTTTCATTATTGTTTTTTTAGCTGGTTTACTGTGGCAAGGCATGACGGGTGATACTTGAATGCAATAATGGTTTGGAATGAAGGGTTTCTTCCCAGTTTGATGTGCGCTATTTGGGGCAAGCTTTAGCTGTAATGCCGCTCGGAATTGTGGGGGTATGGTGTAGTTTGATGAAGGCTCTACCGCAGTGGACCTTCTTCCCGGATATAGGCCATCCTGTGTGGGCTCCGAGGATGTGGCGAGGTGGTTTTCTTCCCGATTTTATACTCTCTGTCCCTCTTTTTATTAAATCAGACTTTGTATCATATCTACCACATTGTAAACCTCTGGTTTGCTTAGCCCTTGTAAAACATTGACATATCTCATAACTCTAAATTAGTGGAATTTTACCATACTTTCTTAAACTAGGGGAATACTACCACTGGACTTAAAAGGATTACTCCATACCCCACCATGTGGGGGGAATGCATGAGCTTGCACTTAAAATGGTTGTAAATTGGGCCAATTTTGATGGGAATTAAAAGGGAATAACCCTATTTGTAATGCCTTGTTCGACTAGGGTGGTATGATAGTTCTGTCGATACGTGATTGTGGTGAATGCATCCCCCCCCTCACGCACTATTCTTAGGGGTTCATGAGGCTAGAGCGTCGTTCTCTATTGTGCCGGAATGGTGGGCAATCAATACAACCATGATGCCATGTGCTACCCTTCAATATATAGGCTCTATAGCAAGCTACGAGCGGATATGTGGAGTTGGCGCTGCTTTATAAGGTGAGTTATATGCTCAGTTGGTTTTCATTCAACAAGGGTGGGTGTGTATTTACTTGTGTGCATACTCTACATAGTTACTCTCTGTGTATAATCTGCTACTTCATTGTCTTCAAAATTATGGCCCCAAGCAAGAAAATCACAGTGGAATCTACAAAGATGAGTCAGATTTTATTACTTCAAAACACCTTAGGCTCTCTCAATGGGTGGTATTTTTGATCTTTGCGAACCTTATGAGGGGTTCAAAATGGTATTAGTAACCATTAGCTAGAACACATATTTTTGGTTGGAGCTGAGGCCTAGAGGCTGGCTAATCTCTTACTGATGCTATGTCTGTGGTTGCCGATTTTACCAACAGAAACTTTGCTAAAACTTATAGAATGATCATGGGTTAGGCTTGAGTATTGGTAATTATAGTAGGTGGTCCTAACGGGTTGTCTTTCGGCCTTTTATGAGTTTATACATATATATATATTCTTTTTGCTGTTCTCGATTTAGATATGGAAATAAATGACATCAAGTGGCATTTCAATGGTATATTCTTGGTTGGGGTTGCCTACTACTGACCCTTAGCATGGTTTTGACTGGAAAGGCTGATGGCCCATAATTTACTACAAACTAATATGGTTTTTTAAATCATTAACAATAAATCATAATTTATCTGACTTGAGAACATGTTTGCAAGCTTATCTCTTTATGATAATATTCCCTTTTGTTGGGATTAATGACAAAATACTTTGCTTACACACAAAATAATCATAGATATATTTTACATGCTAGAAATTGGGATAATTTGTATATATGGGCTTTTTTCAGGCCTAGTATAGGTTTACTTAGCTGGATTCTTTATTTAGAACAGGGTTGCCTTTAGATGATGTATACCAGTTGGAGATGCCTACTGCTAATCCCAATCATGGGTGTTGTGTTTTTTTTAGAGGGGATGATGGGCCGGGAGGTATTGGAAACTGATATATGCTTTTTAACTAGTTGTTTGATGCAGCTGATCATACCTGATGCACGGTTTATGAACATTAGACTATGGTAAACGTACAAATGTATTTTGTTGGTGCTTGATTGATGGAATGTGCCTCATCTGAGATTAACGAACTTTATTCAGCTCTGTTTAAGGTTTGGATTGGCCATGTATCCGGGCTATTCAGGTTATTCTAACCGTTTATGAGTATCATTTTCTCATCTACATGGTATTTATGGGCTCTTCTTGAACCTGGATATGATTTAACATTAGTAAGCATGTGTTTTTTGGCCTAATTTTTTGGTTGGTACGATATCTCTTGTAATCCGGTTTATACAGTTTCTCTTTCGGCCTAATCTATAAGATCATTGAAATATGGCCTGCCTGGCTTTCCGAGGTTATTGCCTGGTTAGGAATGATAACTACTAACTTGAAAACTGATTTTTGCAGATCAAGTGATGGTTTAAGTTATACTGGAACTTCAGTGGTTCATTAACTTATTAAAATAAGCTTTCTAAATGAATTTTAAGATAGTGGATTGGTTTATGGGATTAAGAGCTTTTTTAGGTGGTATTCTATGTCAAATTGGAAAAATTTGAGGCTTTATTTCACATTTGACTAAAGGAATGTTGCTTTATAACTTCACATTAGGATACGGATTGTACAGATCAGATAATTGAGCCTAACAGTTTGAGGATTTGTTTTATAAACAAACAAGAGATTATAGTTTTTAGAAGTCATGGTCTTTGAGAAGGCGATTACACATCATAATTTTAGCAGCATGCTTTTCTTCTTTGGTAGTACCTAGGTGACATGGATGACAACTAGGTTACCCTAGTTACCTGTTATGCGGTTGAAAACTAATGAATATTTTGTTTTCTTACTGTGGATGCAGGTAAGGGTGTCCTTTCCTTGGCTGCTATTTGAGAGGAAGTAATGTTGTACATTGATACTGTAACACTAATGAGGACCTTCTTTCCCTAATATGGCCTGATACTGTGATGTATTTGTTTGGATATTCAGTCAAAAGGAATACATGATGTTGTACTATGGACTGTATACATTGGTCTTTGTAGTTTGTCTCATGTGTTATGTATATTATAAATAGATTAAACCCTCTCTCTCTCTCTCTCTCTCACAACAGTCCACTCTTTTGATCATAACTTCTTCATCCGAACTCCGATTTGGGTGATCTATAGCCTCAATCGAAGAGCACGAAGTCCTCTACGCATTGATGTAAAGACATAAATTTTCAGAAAATTGATTCTCATCTCATATTTTACATACAATGTCTTCCGGCACTTGCAAGGGTTCTTCTTCTTCAACAAGGTCCACAACCATTGTGGAAAATGATCCAAAATCTCCTTAGTGTGGAGATAGCAACACAACCACCCAACCAACGACATCAAAAACCATGATCATGGCGTACTTGGTATCATTGCAAGAGACCGTAAACAAACAAGGCGAAGACTTACGAGCACTTGCAATGGAGAATGGCACACTAAGGGTACTTGTGGTTGAGAATGAGAATCTCAAGAGGACACTTGAGATGCAAACAACACGTTTGATGCAACTTGAAGCGGAAGTCAAGGAATGTAAACGCTCTCTTGTGGACTTGAATGCTTTGAAGGAGCGGATGAGCAAAGTAGAGCTGGACCGTGTATTGAAAGAGGAGAAATTTGACACTATGAGCCGGGATGTATGCGACATGAAAAATGTATGCACAAACAAGTCTTGGGCTGATGTATGTGGTAGCAATGTGGTTTCTAATTTCTCACTCATGCAAGCTATGGTTCAAACAAAGAATGTTGAGAATGTGGATGTGGAGGAGTTGAAGGAACGGGAGCGATATTCCAAGAACATTGTTATTCGTGGAATTCCCGAAGAGAAGTTAGAGACACCTCCTTCTCTTGCCATTGTTATTGAAGATTTCTTCAAAACCCACTTTGGCATGTCCGGAGTTATGGTCTATGGAGCACATAGAGTGGGAAAGCAAGGAGCTCCTCGCTCGGGAGAATGGCCAATTGTATGCACCATGCCGGATGAGACCAAGCGAAAGATTATCCTTGATAATAGTTGGATCTATTTGAGGGATACAAAATGTTCTGTATGTGAAGATCGCACTATTAAGCAACAAAATATGCGTCGCAAGGCATATGAGGAAAAGAATAATAAAAACAAGGAGATCTCTCATGAAGAAAATGTGCCCAAGGAGGTGGCAATTCTCTCAAGAAAATAGGGATGCGTGACCTATGAGACCGAGTTACAATTGAAAATATGCTTTTGGAATTGTAATGGATACCCATGGAATGCGGGGGTTGGCATTGATGAACTAACAAGCAAAGCCGATGTTGTACTTCTTGTTGAAACTTGGGAGCATGATACACAAAGAATTAACGGCTTGGAGGATTACAATGTACATTCATTGATGTGGTCAAAGAATCTCAAGCAACGAAGAGGACAAGGAGGGTTAGCATGTATGGTTAAGAAAGGATTGGAAGATTTTGTATCAATTGTGAAAGATGACAAGTACAAACATTATGTATGGCTGAAAATTATGACACCAAAAAGAGCACCCATTTTTGTAGCCGGTTGCTACATTCCTCATCATGATTCTCCCTTTTATGCTTGCATGGATAGAGATCAACCATTTTCTGATTTGGAAGAGGACATTGCTTATTTCAAAGGTGAAGGTGATGTTATTGTATTTGAGGATATGAATGCTCGCACAAAAACATTGCAACATGATACTCAACAATTTGATATGCCATACATTTCAAGGGAGTTGGAGGAAGTTCACTTGTATGATCATACTTCAATGGATGAGAAAGAGCCGGATCACTATGCAAAGTTACTTTTACACATGTGTAATAGCACGGGTATGCTCATTGCCAATGGTGTATCTTTGTGGAGTGGAACCAATGGATTTACATGTAGGAGACATAATGGGGATAGTGTGATTGACTATATGCTACTCTCTGAAGCCATCATGTATCGCATAAAGAGTTTTATGTTTGGTCAATGGACCCCGGAATCCGATCATCGCACCTTATGCATTGACCTTTCATGTGGAGAAGCAACTAAGCATGATAATCTCAGCCAAAGCAAAGAGAAGTTATAACTGTATGGATTTCAAACGGGCACCAATGTACATTGAAATGGTTGAGCAAAAATTATGGATGACAAAGCTTCAATGTGATGCACCATTGGAAACTAAATGGGAAGCTTTCAAGAAAGCTTTTTGTTCTTGTGCGTAAGAATGCTTTGCCATAAAGCATCTCCATGGTATCAACAAAGATAGATCACGCAAAAGGTGGTTTGATAAAGAATGTCAAGATGCTCGAAAGTCCTTGATAAAGCTTGATGCAACTATGGACAAAGACAACTATCAAAGTCATTTGCATACATACAAGGCATTGATTCAAAAGAAGAGAAGAAGATGGGAAGTAAAGAAACAAGAATTTCAAGTCCAAGAAAAGGCACATGCATGTGGAAGATTTTGGAGAAACTTGAGAGGTAAGCGGGTTGAGAATTTTGGTAACTTGAGTCTAATGGATATGTACACACATTGTAGGCAATTATATGAGCAAGCAAATACTGAAAAAATGTCATTTTATGGTTCACTCCCATGTATGCCGTCTTTTTTTTACGATTGAGGATGTATGCGGGGGGCTTGAAAAGTTGGCCACTCGCAAAGCGGGAGATCTTCAAGGTATCAAGCCGGAGATGATCAAATGGACAGGAGATTTTACCCATGAGTGGATGTGTGATATGTTCAACCTTGCACTTCAACATGGTATGCCTTATGATTGAAGTACTAATTGGGTTAAGCCTTTGCATAAAGGAGGGGATGTAAAGAATGTAAGCAACTACCGGACTATAATGATTGGGTTTCTTATGGCAAAGTTGTTTGGGTGCATAATGGAGATGAAATTGAGTGATTGGGCTGAAGAGAATGACAAGAGTGCAAAGGGACAAGCTGGTTTTCGTCGATGCCATAGCACCATTGATTATCTTGTCACTCTTCGTGTTCTCATGGAGGAAAGTCGGTTGAAAGGCAAGCGATTGTATTGTTGTTTTGTGGACTTTAAGAAAGCCTTTGATATGATTCCACGTAACAATTTGTGGAGAAGGATGGAAGAACTCCAAGTGCCAAGTGAGTTTATGCTTGCGGTTTCTCGAATGTATGAGAAGGTGATTTGTCAATTGCGCATGGGAAGAGAAATTTCAGAAATTTTTGTAAGCACTACTGGGGTTAAACAAAGATGTCCATTGTCACCAACTCTCTTTGGTCTATGCATCGATCAATTGGAACAAATGGTACTTGACTTTATGCAAGAAGAAGGCATTGAAGAGGTCACTATTTGCAATGCGGTAATCATGCTTTTGTTGTATGTGGATGATGTAGTGCTTCTAGCACACACTTTAGAAGATGCACAAAAGCTTATGGTTGTCCTTGAGAACTTTTGCTTGCATAGTGGGCTGATTGTAAATGAATCCAAAACAAAGGTTATGCTTGTGAAAACCAACCATAAGGAGAAGCCATGCATTGTGTACAACAACGAGACACTTGAAGTTGTTGAGAGCTTTAAGTACCTTGGCCTTGAGGTTCCATCCAATCACAAGTGGCACGAATGTGCTATGTGTCGTTTGGAAGCGGGAAAGAGAGCATATTATGCATTTGAGAACATGTGTAATGCGGGAAACATCAAGCGTTGGGTTCTCAAGAAGTATCTTTTTGATGCATTGGTGACACCGGTTCTTCTTTATGGAGTTGAAGTGTGGGGCGGGAGCATCTCAAAGTCTACTTGGAAAGAGTTTGAGAATGTCCAAAAGCATTTTCTTACAAACTTTCTCCAAGTTAAGACACAAACACCATATATGCTCCTACTTCTTGAGTCGGGATCTCTTCCAATTGAGGTTATGGGCACGGAAAGGGTTGTGGAGTACATGATAAAGATGCGTCAAAACCCCTCACATCGACTTCCTACAATTGCATGGGAAGCAAGCAAAAAAGTTCAAAAGACGCATAAAAGCAAGATCTTGAGCACGGGATGGATGCAAGACATAAAGAAGTGGTTTGGGAGATGGAATGCATTACACTTGCTACATGATGCTTCAATTGACTCTCAAGTGAATGAAGCTTTTCTACAACGCCAATGTATTACGGCTTGGGAGAAATCTGGTGGGTCACGCTTCATACATTACACCACCTATATTGCCCCCAACTACAAAACCATGTTCTTTGCTGAGAGAGGAAACCGTACTCACACTTACATGCTTGAGCCTATTCCCTTGTCCGCGATACGCACTATCAGAGCAATTCGGCTTAGCTCCCATTTCCTTCGATGCGAGATAGGGCGTTGGGGCAATGGAGAAGAGTCAAATCGATTGTGCACATTATGCTCACTGCAAGTTCGAGAGTCTGAGTACCACACACTACTAGAGGGCTCAGCTTTTGATCACATCCGAACTTGCTTCTCTCACATTTTCAGCCATAACTTAGACCTACACACTTTCCTCTCCCAGCCAAAGTGTGGGCTCTCCATTGCGACTCTCATCACTACAATTTTGGAGCCTCAAGAGTCACTCATCAGCCATACACATACTACATCACATGTAACTTTGGTCCCATAGGTCATATTTGACCTCCGAGGACGATAATAAAATCTCTCTATCTCTCTCTCTCTCTCTCTCTCTCTCTCTCTCTCTCTCTCTCTCTCTCTCTCTCTCTCTCTCTCTCTCTCTCTCTCTCTCTCTCTCTCTCTCTCTCTCTCTCTCTCTCTCTCTCTCTCTCTCTCTCTCTCTATCTCTCTCTCTCGTAATCCAACTTGCCGCCTTCCCTTGGGAGAGAGGCTGCCCTGTGGGGAGGCGTTAGCCTTAGTCTTGCCTCATCTCCCCTATGCCATAGCCTGCACACCTCCTCTCTGTTGTAGTTTGTCGCGCCAACCCCATCTCCATGTTGAAGCCTGTGCGACAGCCCCTGTAGAGAACTCGCCTCAGTGTGTTGGCAGCATATCGTAAATTGCACGATAGTCCCTGCACAGTAAAAGAACTCGTCTTGCTCGGGTTGTTGGCAGTGCAGCGCAGCATTCAACCGTTTCAAAAATTGCTTCAAAACCCTAAAATTGCAGCATATCGTAAACTGCACGACAGTCCCTGCACAGTAAAACAATTCTTCCTACTTGGGTGCGTTGGTAGTGCAGCGTTCAACCGTTTCAAAAATTGCTTCAAATAAGGGTGTGTTCTCCCCTTCGTGGTAAGGGTGTGTTCTCTCGTTCGTGATAAGATGTCTACCGGCGCCAATCTCACGCACCCATAAATCCTTTCTTGCGGTGGAAATGGCATCGAAGAAGGAACCTTTTGCTCGCCAAGATGTAAGAATCACAAACCTTGAGGCCCAAATTCAAGAGCTCATCGAAGAGAATGACAGTTGAAGCAGCGTTTGTGCAAGCTTGAGGAAACAAAGGAAGTAGAGAGCCAAGCTCTACTTGTGAAAGCACATGAGGTCGAAAACGCTTTTGCCAAAACTGTCAAAGCAACCCAGAAAGAAGTCCACGAAGCTCCACGTAAAGAGATTGTCAACGAGGTTCAAGTAGCATTACAAGAAAATTGGCTACAAGAATCTGTTGGCCTCAAGGTTTGGATTGGAGGACTTCCCTCACCATGGTGCACAGACGAAGACACTCTTGAAGACGCAATCACCAAGCTCAATGACATTCTCCAACCAGTAAATATCAAGCCAAAAACCATATTGTGGATCAACGACACACATAGAAAGGTGCCACCCCAGCATTGTATCCTTACTCTCAAGGACCAAGAAGAACGTCGGAAGCTACTATGCCAGTCTCATCTCCTAAAGGGAACAAAGTTATGGGTCGCCAAAGAATTGACCCCGAGCCAACTCAAGACCAAAGCAACTGAACTCAAGAAGATGCGCAAAGCTCGCAAACAAGGTAAATGGGCAGTCTATTGCAGTGGTAAAGCCATCATCCAGGAGTTTTGAACTTCCAAAACGCCCCCGCCCTCACCTGAGCCTTCTTAGGTTTCATCCTCCTTTTTCTTTTTCATTACCTCTTGAGGGACCCTCAGTCCTTAACTGATTTGTATCTACGCTTCACTTGAAAGTAAGCATTGTGATGTTTTGTTTTTCGGTCCCATAGGTCATATCTGACCTCCTTGGACAATAAATCAGTCTTCTCTCTCTCTCTCTCTCTCTCTCTCTCTCTCTCTCTCTCTCTTCCCACCCCCCCATGAGAAAGACCCCTGCTTCTCTCTATCTCTCTCTTCCCATACGCCTCCCCCAATAGGAACCTCCTCTCTCTCTCTCTCTCTCTCTCTCTCTCTCTCTCTCTCTCTCTCTCTCTCTCTCTCTGTGTGTGTGCGTCGCAAGGCATATGAGGAAAAGAATAATAAAAACAAGGAGATCTCTCATGAAGAAAATGTGCCCAAGGAGGAGGAAAGTCTCTCAAGCAAATAGGGATGCGTGACCTATGAGACCGAGTTACAATTGAAAATATGCTTTTGGAATTGTAATGGATACCCATGGAATGCGGGGGTTGGCATTGATAAACTAACAAGCAAAGCCGATGTTGTACTTCCTGTTGAAACTTGGGAGCATGATACACAAAGGATTAACGGCTTGGAGGATTACAATGTACATTCATTGATGTGGTCAAAGAATCTCAAGCAACGAAGAGGACAAGGAGGGTTGGCATGTATGGTTAAGAAAGGATTGGAAGATTTTGTATCAATTGTGAAAAATTACAAGTACAAACGTTATGTATGGCTGAAAATTATGACACCAAAAAGAGCACCCATTTTTGTAGCCGGTTGCTACATTCCTCATCATGATTCTCCCTTTTATGCTTGCATGGATAGAGATCAACCATTTTCTGATTTGGAAGAGGACATTGCTTATTTCAAAGGTGAAGGTGATGTTATTGTATTTGGGGATATGAATGCTCGCACAAAAACATTGCAACATGATACTCAACAATTTGATATGCCATACATTTCAAGGGAGTTGGAGGAAGTTTACTTGTATGATCGTACTTCAATGGATGAGAAAGAGCCGGATCACTATGGAAAGTTACTTTTACACATGTGTAATAGCACGGGTATGCTCATTGCCAATGGTGTATCTTTGTGGAGTGGAACCAATGGATTTACATGTAGGAGACATAATGGGGATAGTGTGATTGACTATATGCTACTCTCTGAAGCCATCATGTATCGCATAAAGAGTTTTATGTTTGGTCAATGGACCCCGGAATCCGACCATCGCACCTTATGTATTGACCTTTCATGTGGAGAAGCAACTAAGCATGATAATCTCAACCAAAGGAAAGAGAAGTTATCACTATGTATGGATTTCAAACGGGCACCAATGTACATTGAAATGGTTGAGCAAAAATTATGGATGACAAAGCTTCAATGTGATGCACCATTGGAAACTAAATGGGAAGCTTTCAAGAAAGCTATTTGTTCTTGTGCGGAAGAATGCTTTGCCATAAAGCATCTCCATGGTATCAACAAAGATAGATCACGAAAAAGGTGGTTTGATAAAGAATGTCAAGATGCTCGAAAGTCCTTGATAAAGCTTGTTGCAACTATGGACAAAGACAACTATCAAAGTCATTTGCATACATACAAGGCATTGATTCAAAAGAAGAGAAGAATATGGGAAGTAAAGCAACAAGAATTTCAAGTCCAAGAAAAGGCACATGCATGTGGAAGATTTTGGAGAAACTTGAGAGGCAAGCGGGTTGAGAATTTTGGTAACTTGAGTCTAGTGGATATGTACACACATTGTAAGCAATTATATGAGCAAGCAAATACTGAAAAAATGCCATTTTATGGTTCACTCCCATGTATGCCGTCTTTTTTTTACGATTGAGGATGTATGCGGTGGGCTTGAAAAGTTGGCCACTCGCAAAGCGGGAGATCTTCAAGGTATCAAGCCGGAGATGATCAAATGGACAGGAGATTTTATCCATGAGTGGATGTGTGATATGTTCAACCTTGCACTTCAACATGGTATGCCTTATGATTGGAGTACTAATTGGGTTAAGCCTTTGCATAAAGGAGGGGATGTAAAGAATGTAAGCAACTACCGGACTATAATGATTGGGTCTCTTATGGCAAAGTTGTTTGGGTGCATAATGGAGATGAAATTGAGTGATTGGGCTGAAGAGAATGACAAGCGTGCAAAGGGACAAGCGGGTTTTCGTCGATGCCATAGCACCATTGATCATCTTGTCACTCTTCGTGTTCTCATGGAGAAAAGTCGGTTGAAAGGCAAGCGATTGTATTGTTGTTTTGTGGACTTTAAGAAAGCCTTTGATATGATTCCACGTAACAATTTGTGGAGAAGGATGGAAGAACTCCAAGTGCCAAGTGAGTTTATGCTTGCGGTTTCTCGAATCTATGAGAAGGTGATTTGTCAATTGCGCATGGGAAGAGAAATTTCAGAAATTTTTGTAAGCACTATTGGGGTTAAACAAGGATGTCCATTGTCACCAACTCTCTTTGGTCTATGCATCGATCAATTGGAAATGTATTACGGCTTGGGAGAAATCCGGTGGGTCACGCTTCATACATTACACCACCTATATTGCCCCCAACTACAAAACCATGTTCTTCGCTGAGAGAGGAAACCGTACTCACACTTACATGCTTGAGCCTATTCCCTTGTCCGCGATACGCACTATCGCAGCAATTCGGCTTAGCTCCCATTTCCTTCGATGCGAGATAGGGCGTTGGGGCAATGGAGAAGAGTCAAATTGATTGTGCACATTATGCTCACTGCAAGTTCGAGAGTCTGAGTACCACACACTACTAGAGTGCTCAGCTTTTGATCACATCCAAACTTGCTTCTCTCACATTTTCATCCATAACTTAGACCTACACACTTTCCTCTCCCAGCGAAAGTGTGGGCTCTCCATTGTGACTCTCATCACTACAATTTTGGAGCATCGAGAGTCACTCATCAACCATACACATACTACACCACATGTAACTTTGGTCCCATAGGTCATATTTGACCTCTGAGGACGATAATAAAATCTATCTATTTCTCTCTCTCTCTCTCTCTCTCTCTCTCTCTCTCTCTCTCTCTCTCTCTCTCTCTCTCTCTCTCTCTCTCTCTCTCTCTCTCTCTCTCTCTCTCTCTCCATCCCCCGTGGGAACCGGCCCTATGCGGGTCTCACTACACGGGTCAGGGCGACCGATCAAGGACGTAGTGCGGGGAGGGTCACGACAATGCGTGGGCGGTGGCGAGGACAAGGGGCAGTACCCGAAGGCCCACGTGGACTACGGCACAACAGTAGGCCACGCGGCACGCGGGTCTTGGGGCCACTTGTCCACATGGCACGCAGCGTGGACTGTGATTGTCTTGCAGTCCACGTGGTGAGCCACATGGACTGTTGCGTGGGCCGTCATCGTCTTTTTGGCATGCCATACAAGCACCCCATGAATGTGGTGTTTGCGTGGCATGCCTCACAGACAATGGCGGACCGCGTGGCAATCCGTGTGGATTGTGGGTCGATCGCATTCCACATGGCCTACCATGTGGACGGATGGCCTTGGGACTCGTGTGCCATGTGGAAGCCCGTGTGGATTGTGGCGCTTCAGTAGTCCACGCGCGTGCTTCCCCTTGTCCCTGTCCCCATCCACGCACCGCCTCAGCCCCACCGCCACCGCCTCCTACTGCTCCCGTCCATGCCACCCTTGCCGCCCCCCTTGACCCGCTCCACCCCATTCCGATGCCCCCATTGACCCGGTGTTAACCCTCATGGACACCCTATCACATTTGACGCACGCATATAATTTATTTGATTGAGTCATGGACTGGGCTTGTCGGTCCAATAGGTGTGTAGGTGATCGTTGATGAGAGGTGCACCACTTATCTTATTTTTACAATAGTTTTGCAACAATCAGCCAATGTGGACGCCCATGTGTGAATGGGTCAAACTCTTATAAAAGGTCCATTTGCTCATTCTTGGAGGTGTAAGCTAAGAAGTGCTCTTGCTCCTTCTTTGCCTGCTTCTCCTTCGTGTGCTGACGTGTGTATGTGTGTGTGTGTGTGTATGCTTCATAGAGATAGAGAGAGAGATCATTGCGGCGGCATCACCGGCGATGAGGTGGTTGAGCACAGCATCGACGATGGCTCCTTCTTCTTCATAGCACAGGATCCTTCACAACGGAAGCATTGAGCGGTGAGTGACACATCATTGTTTCTTTGAGCTTGCTAGAACTGTCTAATTGTGTGCTTGTAGCCTTTCGAGGCTCACACACAGTGGACAAGCAAGTCCCCAGCTTTTGACACGTACAACAAAGCGTACATTTTTGCCGCCGCTCCCGGGGACTGCCTTTCATTAAGCTTGAGGAGCACTCAGTGCTAACTTTGGAAGACTTTCTTCCATCTGTTTTGTGTTTTTTGTTGAGTTGTGTGAGAAGTGTGAAGTGGATGCAATGGGTAGTGAAGGAGTACGAGCGGAAGTGTGATGCGAGAGAGAGTGTGAGAAGAAGAGCACGACGATATGGTGAACTTGCTCTACTGTAATGTGTAGAGCATAGTGAGTTCTTATTAGGTTTGTACTAAAGAATATGTGTACATACCTGGCGGCCCGCCCACTTACCTGGGCGACCACATTGGGCTTTATACCCCAACAACCTCCCACTTAAAGTCCAATGTGGTACTTTAAGTGTGAGAGAAGCTACTATACAAGCTAATATACAAGAGATGTAGAGAAGTGATGTACTACCCTACACCTAACTGCTTGTGAAAATGCGCAAAGCTCTCTGAGGTAAGTCCTTTTGTAAGTAGATCATCAAGATTTTCTGTGGTGTGAACTTTGACAAGCTGAAGTTGCTTATCCTCGAGCATTTCCCTGATGAAATGATACTTCACATCCACATGCTTTGTCTTGGAGTGATAAACTGGATTGCGAGCCAATTGTATAGCACTTTGACTATCACAATATAACACAGGCATCTCTTCTTTGATTCCCAAATCTGTTACTAGCCGATTAAGCCAAATTGATTCTTTGCATGCCTCTGATGCTGCAACATATTCAGACTTTGTAGTAGACTGAGTAACACAATCTTGTAATCTAGAACGCCATGATACTGCTCCACCAGCCAATGTAAAGACATACCCTGACGTAGACCTTCGGTTGTCTAAGTCACCTGCATAATCTGAGTCTATAAAACCCTTTACACTTAGCTCCTGACTCCCATAGCATATACGCATACTCTTTATAGCTTTCAGGTATCTCAATATTCCTTTCACTGCCTCCCAATGTTTCTTGCCTGGGTTTGACATGTAACGACTTACTACTCCCACTGCAAATGCAATGTCTGGGCGATTAGCAATCATTGCATACATTAAACTACCCACTACAGAGGCATATGGAATCTTATCCATTTCAGCCTGTTCTTCCTCAGACACAGGACAATCTTGTTTGCTAAGTTTCACATATGGTGGCAATGGAACACTCAATGTCTTTCCCTTCTCCATATTGAAACGTTGCAAAACCTTGTCAATATACTCTGTTTGAGATAACCAAATCAACTTTTTTGATCTGTCTCTCTCAATGCGCATACCAAGTATATGACTTGCCTCACCCATGTCTTTCATGTCAAACGATTTTTCCATCTTTGACTTCAAAGCTGAAATTTCTTCCAAGTGCTTGCCAGCAATCAACATGTCATCCACATACAAAATAAGGATCAGCCAACTGCCATCCTTAGCCTTCTTTGTATATAGATAGTGATCGAACTCACTACGTTTGTAGCCTTGAGAAAGCATAAACTTGTGGAATTTATGGTACCATGCCCTCGGTGATTGTTTTAAGCCATAAAGACTCTTTAACAACTGGCATACCAAATCTTCCTTGCCTTTCTCAACAAACCCTTCTGGCTGCTGCATATAAATTTCCACATCTAAATCACCATGCAAGAACGCTGTCTTGACATCCATTTGGTGCAACACCAAATCTAATATGGCAACCAATGCAAGAAAGCATCTCAATGTCGTCATCTTGACCACTGGAGAGAAGACTTCATCAAAGTCAATGCCTTGTTCTTGCTTAAAGCCCTTGGCAACAAGCCTTGCTTTGTACTTTGGCTGACTATCATGAGCGGTGATCTTATACCTGTAAACCCATTTATAGGGTAGAGCCTTTTTTCCCCGTGGAAATTTAACTAGTTTCCATGTCTGGTTTTTATGCAGAGCTGTCATCTCTGACTGCATGGCCAATTGCCAATTCCCGGAGTCCGTCATTTGCACTGCTTCCTTGTAACATGAAGGCTCATTCCAATCAGTCAACATGACATATTTCATAGATGGAACAAACCTATCAGGAGGTCGCGTGATACGTCAAGATCTACGCACAATAGGTGGCTCAGGCTCAGCCACAACCTGTGGTTCTAATCTATCTTGTCCTTGCTCCTCTTGAGCCCTGACATTTTGTCTTTCACGTGATACGTCAAGATCTACGCACAATAGGTGGCTCAGGCTCACCCACAACCTGTGGTTCCAATCTATCTTGTCCTTGCTCCTCTTGAGCCCTGACATTTTGTCTTTCACGTGCAGGTCCATCTTCTTGGAAGACAACTCTTCTAATCTCCTCAACCCTCTCTGGTTTAGAATGATATTTGGATTCATTAAAGTGAACAT
Source organism: Adiantum capillus-veneris (assembly GCF_014529385.1). Classification (NCBI taxonomy): domain Eukaryota; kingdom Viridiplantae; phylum Streptophyta; class Polypodiopsida; order Polypodiales; family Pteridaceae; genus Adiantum; species Adiantum capillus-veneris. Next base: position 28,965 of record NW_028221512.1, read on the forward strand.
CATTGCTGCGGACAACCTTTCTAGATTCCGGATCCCAAAGTCTATACCCCATCTCACCAGAATTACCAGAGCCTAGAAAGATGCACTTTCTACTCTTTGGCTCAAGTTTGTTCCCAAATTCCTTTGGAACCTGAGTATATGCCTCACAGCCAAAGACTCTGAGATGCTTGTATGAGGGCATTTTGCCTGACCATACCATCTCTGGCACTGAATCCTTCTGCAAAACCTTGCTAGGAGATCTATTTACAAGATGAACAGCTGTTGATACAGCTTCAGCCCAAAACCCATTTGGAAGTTGTGCATTAGACAACATACTTCTGACCTTCTCTTGTATGGTCCTATTCATCCTCTCAGCAACACCATTTTGAGGAGGATTGTAAGGAGCAGTAAGTTCACGTTTTATACCTTTTGACTCACAAAAGTCCTGAAAGGCCTTTGAAACATACTCTCCACCATTGTCAGTGCGTAAGCATTTAAGCTTCTTGCCACTCTGATTTTCCACAAGTGTCACAAACGTTTTGAAAATGCTAAACGCTTCACCCTTGTGCTTGAGAAAGTAAACCCATATTTTCCTCGAGTAATCATCTATAAATGTGATAAAGTAAGAAGCTCCCCCTAGAGATAGGTTAGGCATAGGTCCACACAAATCACTATGAACAAGTGCCAACTGTGTATCTCTTCTACTGCTTCTATGCTTATGTGGCTGCTGTGTTTGCTTACCATACAGACAATGTTCACAGGATTCAAAATCATTAAATGAAAAGCCAGGCAAATAACCAGAACGAGACAAGATTTCCATTCCCTTCTTGGACATATGTCCTAACCGGCTATGCCACAAAGAAACGTTCGGCTGCTCGGTTACATTGATTACATTTTTAGAGACATTTGATACATAAATCATGTAAAGTCCTCCAGACTTTACTCCATGTGCTACTGTCATAGAACCCTTGGATATCTTCCACATGTTTTGTCCAAAAGTGGTGACGTAGCCAGCATCATCAAGTAAACCTGTGCTGATCAAGCTCTTTGTAATTGCGGGAACATGTCTCACATTCTTCAGCGTGAAAGAAGAGCCATTCTGAAACTTCAATTCAACATCTCCAACACCTAAGATCTCACATGTCTGCCCATTGCCTAGCCGAACATGATCTTTAGTGGTCACATAAGAGGTAAACCACTCCTTGTTTGGAGACACATGAAGGGATGCCCCTGAGTCTATAATCCAGTCACTCAGTGCATTTCCATCAGATGCTGTAAGGAGAGCTGAGTCCATTGTATTCTTCAAGAAGTAGATATCTCCTGGCACTAGACTGTCATCCTCTGCAACAGTGTTTGTCACATTTATTTCTTGAATCTTCATTGAGGACTTGTTCTTCTCACCATGGTCTTCAGATTTCTCTTTGCCTTTTTCTGCTTTCCATTCTCTGCAGTCTCTTTTCATGTGACCCTTCTTGCCACAATGGTAGCATTCTATGTCACTCTTGCCTTTAGCACTGCGGGACTTGCTACGAGACTGATTCCTCTTTCCACCTTTGTACTTTTCTTTGGTCCTTCCCCTGACAACTAAGGCTGTTCCTTTGCCTTTGTCCATTGTCTTTCTATTGGTTTCTTCAGTAAGTAGGCTTCCTTCTACACCTGCTATGTTCAAACCATCTGGAGGTGCAGAATTACTCAAAGCTGTGCGAAAAGTGTCCCAACTTTCCGGCAATATGATCAACAGGAACATAGCTCTAACAGGTTCATCAAACTTCACACCTTGAGCTGACAACTAACTGTAGATGGTGTTGAATTCATTCAGATGATTGGACATAGGTGTCCCTTCTTTCATCTTCAAGTCAACAAGCTTCTTAAGCCAGTATACCTGTGAAGCTGCACTCTGCTTCTCATAAAGATCACTCAGCTTTATCCATGCTTGATAAGCCGACATCTCGTCTGCTACATTGAAGTAAACGCTTTCTGCCAAAGTCAGCAAAATGGTAGAAAGTGCCAATTCATCATTTCGCTCCATTCATCTTCGTCCATATCTTCTGGTTTTATCCCCTTGAGCTTTATAGGTTTTATTTGCTTCTTTTGTACCAACACGTGCCAAATCTGCTTCTTCCACAATGGGAAATTGGTTCCATCTAGCTTCTTGATATTGTACAGAGCAGTGTCCTATGATCCAGCCATAGCTACACTTCACAGTGGTTTACTTTCCTGGGAAAAATTCGGCAGAGTTTCCCTTGTAAACTGACCTCTGAACCAATATCAACCTGTCAAATGAACCAAGAAAGCTTCAGATTCTGCATAAATTTTGGGAGAGTCTCCTTTGTAAAATGGCTCTGGTGTACTCAAAAAACAGACCAAAAACAGCTCAAAAAACACTGTCTCTCTGACACTGTAAGCTGCGGGTAAACCTGTCCTGCACCTGTACTGTCTCTCACTGTCCAATCACTGTCCTGTAAGCATAGACTACGACAATGCCTCAACGGCAGTAAAGCAAAGATGCAATCCCAACTGTCTAACTCACAGTCAATACATCCTAGCTACCTATCTAAGGGTGCTCGAGGGATCGCTCCAAGACCTGTATCACTGAAAGGATCTCAACATTCGATAATCCCCCAGCTCAATAAAACCTCACTCGACCCTCAACAAAGGCTGCAGTAAATCTGACAGTACATAGACTTCCCACAAAGTCATACATCCACAAATTTCCCACTATATGTTGTAATCGTTGCGGCGGTTGTTTGCTGCGTGACTCACAGCCAGCAAACCCTCAATAGACATATATCATCTCTGACAATACATCCCATGTGGAAGTACCTGCAATGTCAAAATTTCTGTCAAAATTTCTGCAGAATCTGAATTTCTGCAGACTCTGTCAAAATTTTTGCAGAATCTGAAGCTTTCTTGGTTCATTTGACAGGTTGATATTGGTTCAGAGGTCAGTTTATAGGGGAAACTCTGCCGAATTTTTCCCAGGAAAGTAAACTACTTTGAAGCGTAGCTATGGCTGGATCATAGGACACTACTGTTTACAATATCAAGAAGCTGGATGGAACCAATTTCCCATTATGGAAGAAGCAGATTTGGCACGTGTTGGTACAAAAGAAGCAGATAAAACCTATAAATCTCAAGGGGATAAAACCACAAGATATGGACGAAGATGAATGGACCAAAATGGATGAATTGGCACATTCTACCATTATGCTGACTTTGGCAGAAAGCGTTTACTTCAATGTAGTAGACGAGATGTCGGCTTATGAAGCACGGACAAAGCTGAGTGATCTTTATGAGAAGCAGAGTGCAGCTTCACAGGTATACTGGCTTAAGAAGCTTGTTGACTTGAAGATGAAAGAAGGGACACCTATGTCCAATCATCTGAATGAATTCAACACCATCTACAGTCAGTTGTGAGTTCAAGGTGTCAAGTTTGATGAACCTGTTAGAGCTATGTTCCTGTTGATCACATTGCTGGAAAGTTGGGACACTTTTCGCACAGCTTTGAGTAATTCTGCACCTCCAGATGGTTTGAACATAGCAGGTGTAGAAGGAAGTCTGCTTACTGAAGAAACCAATAGATAGAAAATGGACAAAGGCAAAGGAATAGCCTTAGTTGTCAGGGGAAGGACCAAAGAAAAGTACAAAAGGGGAAAGAGGAATCAGTCTCGTACCAAGTCCCGCAGTGCTAAAGGCAAGAGTGACATAGAATGCTACCATTGTGGCAAGAAGGGTCACATGAAAAGAGACAGCAGAGAATGGAAAGCAGAAAAAGGCAAAGAGAAAGCTGAAGACCATGGTGAGAAGAACAAGTCCTCAGTGAAGATTCAAGAAATAAATGTGACAAACACTGTTGCAGAGGATGACAGTCTAGTGTCAGGAGACATCTACTTCTTGAAGAATACAATGGACTCAGCTCTTCTTACAGCATCTGATGGAAATGCACTGAGTGACTGGATTATAGACTCAGGGGCATCACTTCATGTGTCTCCAAACAAGGAGTGGTTTACCTCTTATGTGACCACACAAGATCATGTTCGGCTAGGCAATGGGCAGACATGTGAGATCTTAGGTGTTGGAGATGTTCAATTGAAGTTTTAGAATGGCTCTTCTTTCACGGTGAAGAATGTGAGACATGTTCCTGCAATTACAAAGAGCTTGATAAGCACAGGTTTACTTGATTATGCTGGCTACGTCACCACTTTTGGACAGAACATGTGGAAGATATCCAAGGGTTCTATGACAGTAGCACATGGAGTAAATTCTGGAGGACATTACATGATTTATGTATCAAATGTCTCTAAAAATGTAATCAATGTAACCGAGCAGCCGAACGTTTCTTTGTGGCATAGCCGGTTAGGACATATGTCCAAGAAGGGAATGGAAATCTTGTCTCGTTCTGGTTATTTGCCTGGCTTTTCATTTAATGATTTTGAATCCTGTGAACATTGTCTGTATGGTAAGCAAACACAGCAGCCACATAAGCATAGAAGCAGTAGAAGAGATACACAGTTGGCACTTGTTCATAGTGATTTGTGTGGACCTATGCCTAACCTATCTCTAGGGGGAGCTTCTTACTTTATGACATTTATAGATGATTACTCGAGGAAAGTATGGGTTTACTTTCTCAAGCACAAGGATGAAGCGTTTAGCGTTTTCAAAACGTTTGTGACACTTGTGGAGAATCAGAGTGGCAAGAAGCTTAAATGCTTACGCACTGACAATGGTGGAGAGTATGTTTCAAAGGCCTTTCAGGACTTTTGTGAGTCAAAAGGTATAAAACGTGAACTTACTGCTCCTTACAATCCTCCTCAAAATGGTGTTGCTGAGAGGATGAATAGGACCATACAAGAGAAGGTCAGAAGTATGTTGTCTAATGCACAGCTGCCAAATGGGTTTTGGGCTGAAGCTGTATCAACAACTGTTCATCTTATAAATAGATCTCCTAGAAAGGTTTTGCAGAAGGATTCAGTGCCAGAGATGGTATGGTCAGGCAAAATGCCCTCATACAAGCATCTCAGAGTCTTTGGCTGTGAGGGATATACTCACGTTCCAAAGGAATTTAGGAACAGACTTGAGCCAAAGAGTAGAAAGTGCATCTTTCTAGGCTATGGTAATTCCGGTGAGATGGGGTACACACTTTGGGATCCCGAAACCAGAAAGGTTATCCGCAACAATGATGTTCACTTTAATGAATCCAAATATCATTCTAAACCAGAGAGGGTTGAGGAGATTAGAAGAGTTTTCTTCCAAGAAGATGGACCTGCACGTGCAAGACAAAATGTCAGGGCTCAAGAGGAGCAAGGACAAGATAGATTGGAACCACAGGTTGTGGCTGAGCCTGAGCCACCTATTTTTCGTAGATCTGGACGTATCACACGACCTCCTGATCGGTTTGTTCCATCTATGAACTATGTCATGTTGACTGATTGCAATGAGCCTTCATGTTACAAGGAAGCAGCGCAAATGAAGGACTCCGGGAATTGGCAATTGGCCATGCAGTCAGAGATGACAGCTCTGCATAAAAACCAGACATGGAAGCTAGTTAAATTACCACAGGGCAAACATGCTCTACCTTGTAAATGGGTTTACAGGTATAAGATCACCAGTCATGATAGTCAGCCAAAGTACAAAGCAAGGCTTGTTGCCAAGGGCTTTAAGCAAGAACAAGGCATTGACTTTGATGAAGTCTTCTCTCCGGTGGTCAAGATGACTACATTGAGATGCTTTCTTGCATTGGTTGCCATATTAGATTTGGTGTTGCACCAAATGGATGTCAAGACAGCGTTCTTGCATGGTGATTTACAAGTGGAAATTTACATGCAGCAGCCAGAAGGGTTTGTTGAGAAAGGCAAGGAAGATTTGGTATGCCAGTTGTTAAAGAGGCTTTATGGATTAAACAATCACCGAGGGCATGGTACCATAAATTCCACAAGTTTATGCTTTCTCAAGGCTACAAACGTAGTGAGTTCATTCACTGTCTATATACAAAGAAGGCTAAGGATGGTAGTTGGCTGATCCTTATTTTGTATGTGGATGACATGTTGATTGCTGGCAAGCACTTGGAAGAAATTTCAGCTTTGAAGTCAAAGATGGCAAAATCGTTTGACATGAAAGACATGGGTGAGGCAAGTCATATACTTGGTATGCGCATTGAGAGAGACAGATCAAAGAAGTTGATTTGGTTATCTCAAACAGAGTATATTGATAAGGTTTTGCAATGTTTCAATATGGAGAAGGGAAAGGTATTGAGTGTTCCATTGCCACCATATGTGAAACTTAGCAAACAAGATTGTCCTGTGTCTGAGGAAGAGCAGGCTGAAATGGATAAGATTCCATATGCTTCTGTAGTGGGTAGTTTGATGTATGCAATGATTGCTACTCGCCCAGACATTGCATTTGCAGTGGGAGTAGTAAGTCGATACATGTCAAACCCAGGCAAGAAACATTGGGAGGCAGTGAAAGGAATATTGAGATACCTGAAAGCTACAAAGAGTATGCGTATATGCTATGGGAGTCAAGAGCTAAGTGTAAAGGGTTTTACAGATTCAGATTATGCAGGTGACTTAGACAACCGAAGGTCTACGTAAGGGTATTTCTTTACATTGGCTGGTGGAGCAGTATCATGGTGTTCTAGATTACAAGATTGTGTTACTCAATCTACTACAGAGGCTGAATATGTTGCAACATCAGAGGCATGCAAAGAATCAATTTGGCTTAATTAACTAGTAACAGATTTGGGAATCAAAGAAGAAATGCCCGTGTTATATTGTGATAGTCAGAGTGCTATACAACTGGCTCGCAATCCAGTTTATCACTCAAAGACAAAGCATGTGGATGTGAAGTATCATTTCATCAGGGAAATGCTCAAGGATAAGCAAATTCAGCTTGTCAAAGTTCACACCACAGAAATACCTGCTGATCTACTTACAAAAGGACTTCCCTCAGAGAGCTTTGTGCAATTTCGCAAGCAGTTAGGTGTAGGGTAGTACATCACTTCTCTACATCTCTTGTATATTAGCTTGTATAGTAGCTTCTCTCACACTTAAAGTACCACATTGGACTTTAAGTGGGAGGTTGTTGGGGTATAAAGCCCAATGTGGTCGCCCAGGTAGGTGGGTGGGCCGCTAGGTATGTACACATATTCTTTTGTAAAAACCTAATAAGAACTCACTATGCTATACACATTACAGTAGAGCGAGTTCACCATATCGTCGTGCTCTTCTTCTCACACTCTCTCTCGCGTCACACTTCCGCTCGTACTTCTTCAGATGTCGAATTTCAGCCTTAATGATCATGACCACATTTCGCCAGAATCACATCAAATGGTCATACGACGCCAGAATGATGAACGGTTCGACCCACAGATGGTATGCAGATTATATCGTGATCAAAGGTAAGGAAAATCAGCCCTATGTCATGAAAACCTCGGGAAGATATGGGTCAGGTAGGCCAAATTCTAGCTCATTGTTCATTTTCACATTTTGAGAGAGGAGAAGAGAGCTTCTTGACCTCGAGCAAGCTGCCACATTTCTACCCCATACGGACGTTCGGAGCCAGCATTTCATACCAAATTTCATTGGTATGTTCCTTATCAAGTAAAGGTCAAGACTATTACGCATGCAAGCGCGAATAATTGCACAAACGGGTGAATGGATCAAATCAAAGTCGGATTGAGTCAAATAGGTGAAGGGCCCTTAGAGGCATCATGACAAAACTTTTTCAAGCACAGAACACATCAATGTGTTCCCCACAATGTGAGGAACCAGGCCATGTGGTCAGATATCATTTTGGTGGTGGTACAACGATCGCGATCGGTGTACCCCACTGACCAAACTTGGCACAGAAATTGCAAAAGGCCTCCTCTCAGCTTCGCCAACAATCTGCAGGTGTCAAAAATTAATTTGGGATCTATGGTACGATCTCAATTGGTGCCCCCAGTTTTAGGTTTTAGAAATTTTGGCTTGACCCAGGCTTAGAACTCAGTGAGGGATACACTCTCTTGGATTTTCATGAAAAATGCACAAATTTTGCTCATAGAATGGGCCAAATTTGTCAAACACACCCGAATCGGGAAAATTGACCTACAACTACCAAAATTCGAATGAAAATTATGACAAGTGGTTTGAAAGGTATACATGTCCGACTAGGAGTCATCACAGTAGTAGAAAACCCTAAATGGAGCTCAGAATCTTCCACAAGGACGGAGATGACCATCTCAGTCTCAAGTGATCACACAAGGGAAGAATTTGGCCGAACTAATGTCAAAGACTAAAAGGCGACTTAGAGATTCCCAATTATCCCATTGGTATCCAAAGAATGCCTGAAAAATGCACAAGTCTGGAAAATCTCCAAAGATGTGGTAAAAAGTGCCTGATCAAGTCAGAATCAGACAGGGGAGTAGGTTGATGATAGCAACACATCATGGAAGCTGTAAAAGCTCAACAACTAACATCAACTAACTCCAGGCTCCAACTAGAATTCATCAGGAAAACCAAATATGGTTAGACTTAGTAAAATAAGGTCAAACAGTGAAAAATTGCTCTAATTTGTTCATTTTAAGTCCAAACTTGAAAATAAATCATCAGTGGGCTAGGCAGGCATAGGGGACCAAAGCCATCCAGTTTTCACCCAAAAAAGCCCAGGTACTATGATCGCGATCGGTGTACCTCAGGATCATATTTTGACCAAAACCTAACAGATCTCTTGTCCACATCTTGTTCAAGTCACACATCAAGTTTCAAGCCAATTGGACATCAAAAACCCATGAAAAATCAAAGTCTAGTCCAAAACTCCCTTGTAACCCAAAATTGGGACTTATAAACTCAAGAGTGGTTCAAATAAAAGACAGAGTGGACCAAAATGACCCTCTAGCTATCAACAAACCACTCATGCGATCAAATCTCATTTTGGCCTCTCTACTACGATCGTTATCGGTGTACCTCAGACCCAGATTTGACTCAGATTTCAGTCAATCATAGCTCTAGTATTCCTAGTCCCACTGGTGAAATATGGACGATAATGGATGAGATTTTTTCAAGTTATGATCAATTTTAACTTTTGAACTACTTTTTACTAAAAATTCTAAATGCTACTGGTTGCGAAAGGAAAATCCCGACAGCTTGTGATTCTAATGACACAGAATGCCTCGCCAAAAGCAAGCAAGGTAGTGGACAATAGCACCATATGAAGTGGATGAGCTCTTTACAAACGAAAAAGCTCACATCTCGGATGAAATACTAGCTCAGATCCCGGCTCAATTTTCATCGCAAAGTTTAGGGATGCTGATGGTGATATGGTAAAAACGACTATCATGCCACGGGAAATATGGAATCTCCACTGAAGGCCGGAGGTCACAGAAGCCATGAAGGCTGTTCATTTGGAACAGTTTTTCAGATTGCAGCCATGGGGTACAGACTACATGAGGTCCCACGAGCTCATGAGCTCGATACAGTATGATGGGCAAGCAATGCTCACCGACAAGGATGGTTCAAAGGTAAAAGAAAAGATCACAAAAGAAATCATCAACGAAGCTTTGCACTTCCTTCCAGGGCAACATGACTTGCTGGCAAAGACCAAGTCACTGGATAACGAGAAGGCATTTATCAAAGAAAAAGGAAACAAGTACAAGTACAGTGACATGATATACGGTGAGCTGGAGTTACCAATGAGATTGATCTCTCAGCATTTCAGGGTACAAAAGCTTCCTTGCTACACCGAGCCGATCCTGCACATTGCAGTGGTCATGGCTCTAGCAACAGCTAAAAACAGAACCATCCGATGCGATTATGGTTCTTACATCTTGGAGAACTTGATCGAAAAAAAATTGAAAAGCTCGGCAAAGAACAAAAGCTACATGAGTGCAGGGCCAATGTTAACAAGAATAGCATACCAAGCTTTGGGCATGATTGAAGACCTGTCGGCGGCCAGTTCTCAAACGGCCTTGATTTAGAAAGCAAAGCTCGTTTCTCACTCAGTAAGAACGACCACTAGAGCAACATCATCGCGCTCAGCCAAGGCATCCAACAAAAGCTCAAGCGATGAAGAAAAGACGGAGACTGAAGATGAGGGAAACTCTCAAGGGTCAAAAGACAAAGGACCATCGAAATTTGAAGAAAATGAGGAGGAAGACACCACCACACCGCTTGAAAAAAGAAAGAGGGAAAGAAGTACAGTGCCGCACTCCGACCTTCAAAAAGCATATGCAGACGCCCAACAAAGAATTGAGGAAAGAAGGACCAAGTTGCGGGCTGATAGAAAAGCAAGAGCTGCTGCAACACAACAAACAGAAAAATGAAGATTTGAGAGGGAAAGACAAGCAAGAATAGAAGAGGCAACTCGAATACAGGCTGAAAAATAAAGGATAGCCGCAGAACAAAAGTTTGCAGAAGTGGACGTATCTTCTCAGTCCACTGAAGGAACAAAGGAGAAAGATTTGGCTGAAGATACGAACCAAGCAGAGCAGCTAAAGAAATCTCAAAGGAGAGGAATGTGGAAGCACGACGGGCGGCGGATTTGACTCGCCAAAGAATAATAAAGATTTTAAAGAAAAGAAAAGCGAACGCGTCTGCATCGCAGTCAAAGGAAGATGCATCGAAAAAGAGGCGTGTACAAGAAGTGGAGAAATCACCACCTCCTCCCTCGCCAAAATCTCCACCTCCTCCTCCTTCATCCTCACGAAATGAGTCTATGCCTCCTACGGAAGCAATAAGAAGCCTATCAGGCTATGGCTGAATTTGACTATAGAAAAACCCTGCAAGATCTGGAAACACAATTTCGATGCCAGCACGTGGTGCTAGAAGAAAAGGAAAGGCTGGTACAGGAGGCTCAACAAATGCAAAAATCTGGGCAAGAGGAGTTAGGGAGCCTGCGGGCACAACTAGAGCTCACAACGCAGGAAAGAGACACTGAGCGACAGCAGGCTCAGTCTCTGATCAGAGATCTGGTGGACGTCAGGACGGAGTTGACCACCAAGGAAAAAGAAAGCCAAGAATTGACAGCAAAGGTACAGAAAGAAACGGAGCAGCTTGCTTACAAAAGCGCAAGGTTTCAGAGGGTTAATAGTTCATACATCACTGTCAAAAGTACTATGACAACCTTGATGGCGAACCAAGAACCTACTGGGGCATTGGTATCCACATCAGACAATGCTACAGCAAAGAACACCCAAGCGGTGGTGAAAGGGGAGCTAGAGCAAGAAAAACTTATCGGGAATGATGGCCCAGACGGCGCGGCCAACGAGCAAAAGGTAAAAGATCTAGAGCAGCAACTCGCACAAGTAAGGGCCGAGTTAGAGACTCAGAAGCAGATCAGTGACACACTGCTGAAAGAAAAAGAAGACCTGATTTCTCAACAACTGTGCGCTCCTTGCCGCACTGTCGAAGCAAGGGACTTGCCAATACACCGTATGCGAGCCACAAACGGCTCCAATCACACAACAAGCCTAAACTAGCAAGCTCAAGAAAACAAAGGGTGTGTCACTCACCGCTCTACGCTCGCCTTCGTGGTGGATTCCTCGCCGCGATGAAGAAGAAGCTGCAGACGTGCCACGCTCAACCGCTTCGCTGCCGTCGTGCCTTCGTAATGCTCGATCGCACACACACTCTCCCTCTCTCTCTCTCTCTCTCTCACACACACACACAAGGAGGTGAAGAAGAAGAAGAAGATGGAGATGGAGCAAGAGCACTCTTCAATTGCACAAATGAGAGAATGAGTAAAAATTAGGTTTAGTTGGCTTTTATAGGAGCTCACCCCATTCACACTTGGGCGCCCATGCTTAACCAACTAATCCCTTGAATGTCCAAGTTAAAGTGCGCCTCTCATTGGCGATCACTCTACCTTTCCCTATTGGTCCGACAAGCCCGGTACCTGACTCTACCAAATACATAATACGCGTCCATCGTAGGTGATGTGGTGTCCGTGTGCCGTGAGGGTTAACAACAACAAATCAAAATAGAGGAAGCCCAGGTGCAACCACAACTGCTATCTAGTCAAGACCTGCCTGATTTTCTTGAAACTTCACATGAAGGAGAACAAGGACAGGGATCGGCTGAGGCAGAGCTAGATATTAGAGATGAGCTCACTGAAAGCATCAAGGACATGCTAGAGGGACCAGTAAAAGATTACATGATATACAAAAAGAAGATAATGGAGTTAGCGGCCCTGGCGTTCTTACAGCCTGAAGAGCAGGTGGAGGGGTTTAGCCATGAGTACCTACCTTTTCCCTTGATATGCCACGAAGCAATCCTATGGAAGGAGAAGATGTGGCCAACCCTGCCACGAAACAAAGACGGAGATTACGAAGGTGTAGCACTAACAGCTGAAGAAGCTTAGGCTCTTATCGAAGGTACCCTAAATGGAGGCAGAAATGGCTGGACAAGTGGCCACAGGATCTAACCAACTACCACAACTCTCCTCAACAAATTCAAATAGATCCTACTTTCTGCCTAGTCCCTAGAAGACGCACATGGAAGGAGTTTGCTACATGGAAAGGCTTGAGGCAGCAAAAGTTGAATTACCCAGTCCTGACAGCGCGAAATCCTCCTACAGTAGCCTATGTATTCAACACTCTGAATTCTACAATCACCTTGCTGCGGGATGTCCCCGACGTGGCCTATCAGATGCTGGTAAAGATAGCCCAAATGATCGTCACTTGCATCCAGGTGTTCAAAGACACTAAAGGCGACGATCATCCGTGGAATCTGTTCTTAGAAGGGCATCAAGGAATTTGTTGGAATTTGCAAGATTCACCACCACGACATATCCTCATGGCAATGTACTCCAGACTCATGTACCTGCCTTCACATTATTTGCAGACATTTGAAGAGGCCTTCGTCACAGGTTTCTTCAAAATCGACTCAAAGATCTTTCATCCTATGGTGAAGGACCTCAAGGCACCGTACGTAGCATACCAGCACACATTAAGTGAAAATCCTTTCAGACAACGTCAAGAAGCCCTGGCTGTACTCCGCAATCAAATCTTTTCAGCAACACTTGCCTCCTTGGAGCCCCATCAACGACCAAAGATCTAAACATGAACGAGGATGTGCAAGGATAAGGAAGGGGGGAGTGTTTGGCAGATGAAGCTGTGGTTTCCAGAGAAGGAGTCACATTTTTGTAGGAAACCCTTGCAAAATTATTATGTAAGAGAGTATCTCTAAGCCAAGAACTTGTAAAAGAATTTATGATTATTTTTCTGGGAGCAATTGTATATTAGAGAGCCAGTTAGAAGTTTAGGAGCTTTTGGCCGGACAAGCCATTTGTAAAGACCTAAACTATAAAGGTCAATTTTGTAAATTTGAACACAATCTTCTTTTATCGCAAACTGAGAGACAACGTACATTTGAGAGCTTCTTCTTGCTCCAACTTGTAATCTTCGCTACTGTGGCTACGGTAATCCAAATTCAGATTCGTTTATTGCATTGTGTTCCTCTTACTTTGCTCTTCCATTCAAGTGTAATCATTCAAGATTCGGTGTAGGTTTTTAAGTACGAATTTGAGACCTTAAATCGCTGTTTTGAGTGTTTAAACGCGTATTTTATGTTGTTTTGACCCTAGTAGAGGCTTTAGGGACCCTCAAACGACCCTTTAGGATCACCTGTTCGCTGTTTTTGCTGACTTTGGGATGAACGATCGCGATCTTCATACCTCTCCAGAATGCTGTGACAGTGATAGGATATGTTCCTGATAGTCCCCTATAGCTTCCCTTCAAGTTTCGTGCGAATCCGATATGATTTGCATGGTAAACAGGCATGATGACTGTAGAGCTGTGTAGAAGGACATAGGCAGATTGCTTGGCTTTAGTGCGTATGATTTGCTTGCAGAGTTAGTAGTTTCATCTCATCAACTTCACTTCATTAGGAATGACAACCTAGTGAGTTTCCATGCCTCATCCTGGTCGCTTCCCTTGTATTGATATTTTATGTTGATGCGTGAGAGCTATGCTATGGACGTCCGTCGCGGCGACCTGCAAACAATCATGAAGCAATTCCTTGCAAGCGATGCAAAGGACAAAGTGCTTACCAAATGGCAGAGTTTGAAGCTTATCTCCCATGAGTCTATCCAAAAATATGTGGGACAAATTTTGGGATTTACATCTCAAGGCTACTGTCTTTCAAAAGATAGAATTTGTTGAGCAAAAGCAGCAATTCTATGCGGGATTACCTGTAGAGATGGCCGAGTACATCAACTCCCAACGGCCTGTTCTACCTCCGAAGTAATCCACCACACTATGGTTGCTTCGTGCATCAATTTCAAACAACGGGCTAGAAGGAATGTCAAGCCCATGGAAAGAAAAGACAAAAATGATGCAAAGGGGAAAACCAATGCCCAAAATTCTTCCCAAGGCAATTCCAACCAAAACAACAACAATCGGTCAAAGGAGAAGGGAGTTTACAATGGTAAAAATAAACTCTCTCCTAAAGAGCTTGAATTTTTTCACAAGGAACACAAAGGTTTTAAGTGTGGGGGGCAAGGACATGGCTATCGTTCTTGCCCCAAGAGAAATTCCCACAATGAGACTCCTAGAGCTTCCACTATCGAAGCTCTAAAAGAGGATGCTCATTGCAAAGGATCACCTCTCTCCTATGCTTGGGGAAAGGTAAGGGAGCATGATGCTTTCATCTTGTTTGACCCAGGCTCTACTCACAACTTCATATCAACGGAGTTGGACACTAAGTTGGGCATTCAAGCTTTTGAGATGGGAGATACTATAACTGCCGATGCAACTTTCAAGGGACAGCAAGCCTCCGTTACTACCTTGATTGGGAAGTTGAGGCTTCATGTCCAAAGCTATGTTGACAAAGAAGACTTTTTCATCTCTCCTCTCCAACATGAGGATGTTATCCTAGGGGCACCATGTCTCCTCCGTTACTCCCTTAATTGGGAAGTTGAGGCTTCATGTCCAAAGCTACGTCGACAAAGAAGACTTTTTTACCTCTCCTCATTAACGTGAGGATGTTACCCTAGGGGCACCATGGTTCAACCGCATGGCGGCCAACATGAAGTTACCTGAAACGAGAATCTACTTCATCTACAGGAAAAGAGCATGTATATAGATGCTAGTGAGTCTGGTCGTACTATACCACTTTTAAATCCTACAGCTTTTGATAAATCAATGAAAAACTCAATTTTTGCATACATGATTTTTTTCAAAGAGTCCCTAAAAGTTCCTAATGTTTCATCAAATGTAAATGTTAGGAATATGTTAATTGAGTCAACGTAAGTTAACAGAAGCTGCTAAGACTGAAGACGTACGGATGCACATCAAAGATCAAAGTGAAGAAGCAGTAAAGATTGGAGTTACACATTTTTCACATTTTTCCAAAATGGTCACGTATTGTAAATTCCCGATTTATTTCAAGCCATTGTAATATTTTAATGTGTTACGGGCTCAATGGGAGTTCCAAGTTGTAAAGAACAGGTAAGTTAGTTTACCTAGGTTGCATATACAATAAGTGTGGAGTCTCAAAGGTCTTGGGCGCCGGACATTACACATTTTAAAACTTGGCTAAGGTATAAAAGCCAACTTTGTAAAGATTTTATTAAGTTTTTGGATAAGAAATACACAACGTGAGCTGACGGCGCTCACTTTTCTCCTTCTCGCGCTTCCTACTCCCTCTCCAGTTGTCACATTGCGAATGCGTTTGTTGCATTGCAACCGCAGGTAAGGGCTCTGGACGTAAGCCATTCACAGTATTTCGTAGCTTTTGGCATTGCCGACTTGTGGTCTAATTTTATTATAAATAGGAATTTACATGTTCAAATAAAAAACCAATCATAGACGGGGTATTGGGGCATCATTGCTTAGCATTTAGATGCATTTTGGGTCGAAAACGACTAGGTCAAAAATCCATTGCTGTTAATAATAGCGATTTTGGAACTTGACCTAAAGTAGGGTTTGAGGCCATAGACATGTGTGCTTAGGTCTTATAAACTTATCCTAGAAGTTTCGTTACTTTTGGATGTCATTTGATGCTGTATCGGATGTGATTTGTTTGCCGATGAGCGATTGGCTTTTTGGTGATTTCAGTCACTTGAGTGTAGCCTGAGTTAGATACGAGTTGTTAGTTGTTTTCCAAGAGATTGACAACCTCTTGTAGCCTCTATGCACTAGTTAAGTTAGCTTCGTCCCCTGGTTTGATAAATTAATCGTGGTTCTTACTAATACTGCAATAAGATAGGATGGTGAGGTTAGACATGCGTCCCACATTTGGCGCCGTTGCCGAGGACGAATAGACCTAAACTAGGGAAAACATGAGCCTCTTGTGTAATTGTCCATTAACTTCCTCTAGGTTCACCTAGAGTAAAACTTTCTTTTTAGAAACTACATAGCTTAAGATTGTCGTCTTTTGCTGTGTAGAGGTAGCTTGGAGGTAAGTTGTACTTGCCGAGTGCCTTTAGAATTGTAGGATTGTAAATTTAGATTAGGATTTGGAGAATGATTGGTAGATGAGACAAGTCTTAAGATCAAGGCTCTGAAAAACATAAAAGCCACAAGAAAACGAGTGTTTGTGGACACTTTCCACAACCCCATTTCATGAGAACCTAGGAGTAGGGTAAGTAGGATCCGAGGTGGATTTCACAACATTGCTCACTCCAAACGAATCATCTATGAGTTGTTTATGTAAAGTTGCAGAGTTTCAAATCTACAGCTAGAAATAGCACGAAAAGACTCCAAATCACTCAATCCAACTGGAGAGTAAGCCTAAAAGTTGTATGAACCAGTGGGTAAGCTCAAGGACACTTTGAGGTAAAGTTTTCAAAAGTTTTCCAAAACTCAGATTATTTACTTTTTCTTGACATTTTAGGCCAAATTAAATTTTGACTTGATTTATAGGCTCAAAATAGATCATGAAAAGACTGTCCAGTGAAAAAGTTCAAAAAAGTGTTCATTTTGGGCCATAATCACGATTATTAACTTTCAGCTCAGATTTGACCAAGGTTCATACCATTGACTCATTACATGTGTACAAACAACTTTTGTAAAGGCACAAAAGATTTGGATCACTAAACTGACCAAAAACTGAGTAAAAAACTAAAGTTTGTACTGACTTTTTGAATCTTGAGTGGGAATTGGGAAAAACTTTGTCCAAATTTGATGAAACTTGATACATAGGCTTATATTGATGTGATAAACATGTGTACATGCTCAATTGATCAAAAAGATGATAAAATTTATCAGTTGTAAATAATCGCGATTATTTAAATCTGCCCTATTTTTCAACTTTTTTGACCAAGTCAGCATACCACTAGTTAGTCTGCGGACAGAAAACTGATGACCATTTGACAAAAAATTGTCCAAATTTGATGAAACTTGGCTAGAGACGTTAAGTTGAGTTCCTTAACAGATTGGGACAAAAACTTGCAAAAAAATTTGCCAGAGTAAATAATCGTAATTATTTACATCTGCTCCAAAAATTGACAATCTTGCATATTTGGGCATACCACAGGGTCAAACACATCAAGTAGACCCCACAAATCAATTTTGGTGAAATTTGGATCACAAAAGTGAGACTTAAGCCAGATTCTGGAAATCAAAGTCTGCGGACACGAAATAGTTGATAAACTTGATGAATCTTGTCCAAATTAAGTTTTAACTTGACTCGGAGACTCAAAAGAGATCATTAAAAGACTGTTGAGGGAAAAAGTTAAAAAAATTGTTTATTTTAGGTCAAAAGTTAATAATCGCGATTATTAACTTTTGGCTCAAAACTGATCAAGATTGATACCATAGACTCTAAGCATGATTGCAAACATCTTTTGTGAAGGCTCAAGAAGTTTGGATCACAAAACAAACAAAAAACTTGACAAAAACTAAAATCTGTACTGATTGTCGACAAATTGAGTCTGACTTGATGAATCTTGTCCAAATTAAGTTTTAACTTGATTTATAGGGTCAAAAGAGATCATAAAAAGACTATTTAGGAAAAAAGTTGAAAAAAGTTTTCATTTTGGGTCAAAAGTTAATAATCGTGATTATTAACTTTTGGCTCAAAACTGATCAAGATTGATACCATAGACTCTATGCATGATTGCAAACATCTTTTGTGAAGGCTCATAGGGTTTGGATCACAAAACATGCCAAAAACTTGTGAAAAATTGAATTTTGACTGATTGTCGAGAAATTGAGTCTGACTTGAAGAATCTTATTCAAATTAAGTTTTAACTTGATTGATAGGCTCAAAATAGATCATAAAAAGACTCTCCTTTGAATAAGTTGAAAGAAATTGTCATTTTAGGTCAAAAGTTAATAATCGCGATTATGAACTTTTGGCTCAAAACTGATCAAGGTTGATACCAGTGATTCATTACATGTATACAAACAAATTTTGTAAAGGCACAAAAGATTTGGATCACAAAAACATGCTAAAAATTGAAATTTGTACTGACTGTCGAGAAATTGAGTCTGACTTGATGAATCTTGTTCAAATTAAGTTTTAACTTGATTCATAGGCTCAAAATAGATCATAAAAAGACTCTCCTCTGAAAAAGTTGAAAAAAGTTATCATTTAGGTCAAAAGTTAATAATCGTGATTATTAACTTTTAGCTCAAAACTGATCAAGATTGATACCATAGACTCTAAGCATGATTGCAAACATCTTTTGTGAAGGCTCATGAAGTTTGGATCACAAAACAGACCAAAACCTTGATAAAAACTGAAATCTGTATTGAATGTCGAGAACTTGAGTGTGACTTGGTAAATCTTGTTCAAATTCAGTGAAACTTGACTCATAGGCTTATATTGATGTGTTAAACAAGTGTACATGCTCAGATGACCAAAAATCACCAGAAGTAAATAATTGCCATTATTTACTTTTGAGAAAAAAAAAGTTCTTAAAAAAAAAACCTAGAGTAAATAATCGTGATTATTTACTTTTGCTCCAGAATTGAGAAATTTTGCACAATTGAGTCAAGCACATCAAGTAGACTCCACAAATCAAATTTGGTGAAATTTGGATCACAAAATTGAGACTTAAGTCAGATTCTTGGAATCAGAGTCTGCGGACACTAAACAGTTGATAACTTGGACAAATCTTGATCAAACTCAACCAAACTTGTCCAGAGACCACAACAAGGTAATTACTTGGCAAAACAAGCCTAAAAAGTGTAGAAACTAAGAGAAGTAAATAATCGGGATTATTTACTTTTGAGCTCCAGAAACAAGAGTTTTGACTTTTGAGCTTGTACAGTGCTAGAACAACATAATACAAGGCCACTGGTCAATTTTGCGTTCCATTGGATCCAAATTGGTACCTGTTAACTCAGTTTTAAGTTGCAGATTAGTCCTTTAGCTCCTTGCAAGGATAGAATTTGGAAATCTCAATTGCTGACTCACTTAGCTCAGATTGAAGAACTAGGTTGCAGGCAAAGAATTGGGAGCTTGACAAGAGCTGAAACAAGTCAAGTGGAAAAAACGGATAACAATCTAATCTGCACGTTAATGAATCCAAAGCCTAGATTTTCATCATTTCAAAGGCTGCAATCAATTTTGACACTTTCGAGCTAGAGTTAATCAACTCTTGTGAGTCTAAGAGAAATCAACTGCCAAAAGTACGTTGGCAAAAGCAGTCTTATCAAATCCGAGCAAAAATTTTTTTGGTAATCAATGCCAAAATCTGCTAGGAGACAGTTTTTACAGAACGAGTCGACATGGACTCAAATCGAGCCGAGAGTTCAAGTACAGCAGAGTAAGCTAGTAGCAGTGGCAACACATGCACAAATGCAACATAGCAAATTTTACAGCTATATGGCTACAATGGAGACAAAGTTTTGTATACAGATTCAAAAGGCCATAGATACTTGATGAATAACAAAAGCAGCACATGAGCCAAGATCCTATTGATCAGAGTAAAGTCAGATTTAGAGAACTCCTAGATGTTCACAGAATTCCGTGGAGCCAGGTATTGCAAGCTCAAAGATAAAGTGCAGATAGAAGTTCAAAAAGTCAACCCGAGTGTTTATCCAAAAATCTGCACAAAGCCAGCAAAACATACAGTTAGTGCATATGCAATCAGGGTCATTGTACATGCACTACAGTGGTCAGATCTATAATCGAGAACCAGAATTGAAAGGTCCAACAGATCAACCAATTGAAGCCAGTCTAATTGGAGAACCGAGCCAAAGACGGTACAAAGGTCAAGATGGAGCATTCTACAGCTTGATGCTTAGTGTTCTGAAAGAAGATGGAAAGCATAGAATCAGAAACTTCTCAGCATGAGCTTGAAATAAAAGAGCCAATTGAAATACCACCAGTCATGGCGTATTGCTCAGATTGTGGAAGAAAAGGTGGACATTTTGCTGAATATTGTCCAGGAAATCCTAACAACAGGGACATATCAACCACCAAGCAAGGTACATAGAAAATTGGAAATGAGAATCTCGATGTAAGTGCATCAAACCCGTCACTTATAATGCAATCGGATGATTTTTCATTACCATTAGAAGCACCAGTAACAACACTGCAAGTTCAAAATCAGCATAAGAATGCACAGGCACCTGAAAAGCTTAAAATTGATTCCTTGAACAACAAATTCTTGCATGAATTTAGTAAAGGTGTTGAGATATCACCAAAGGTTGAAAAGACTGTTAGGTTTGCAAATGATTTTGCATCCATTGCCACAAGTGTGAAATCATTCACAAGTCTAAGGGACACATCAGACAGAATGATGTTAGCTTTGTATGGTACACATAATTCATATGCACAGTATGTAGACCAAAAAGGGAAACTATACAAAAAGGATCAACCAATGTTTGAACGTCCCACATACCAGCTCATAGAAGTGCGTCTGGTGATAGATAAGAAAGGACGGTTCATTTCGGAGGAAATAATCTATTATAGCCCATCCTCTGTAGAGCTGAAGGATATTACCCGAGTGAACCCAGAAATCTATTCAGAGCCAAATTCTCCTCCATTAGAAATCAAGCTTCGATGTTGGGACCAAACGAGCATATACTTTGACCAAAAAGGTCGTAGATATAGACGAGAGTTTAGCATTTATGATACCTTGGGTCCTGAAACCACATAAGCTCATATCATAGGAGACCCATGGGATAGACAATATCAGGGAAAAGATAATGCTATCTATAGCTTAACTTGGGGAATAACTTGTCATGTTTCAAGGAGATACATAGGAAACTATGCAAATGGTTTACAGATGCCAAACATCAACAATGTTATACAAAGTGTACCTTCACAGTCCCAAAAGGTGAGACTCAACCAGAGCCAAATAGTTTTGAGCTCTCACAATGAAGCAGGCTATAGTGATCACCCTAGGAAGGGGGGAGTTGCAAATTCATCAAGCTCAACTCTAGTACAAGAAAATGCTACACCAAATATAGAAGCCCAAGAACTTCTAGCCAGAAAACCCCTTTAAAGCAAAAACCATTGGAAGATCATATGGTTTTTGGAAGTTTCCAATTGACCCAGGTTCCATCAGAATCTGCAGAAAAATTCTTCTATGAAGATCATCAGGGACAAAAGTTTCAGTTGATCTCTAAAAGTCAGAGTCAAAAACTGACAAATCCCATAGTGTTCAAGCAATTGTATGAGACCAAGATCGCATATGCATATCGAGATGCAAATGGCAATGACTCTGAGCAGGTTCATGACCTTGTAGAAGTCCCTACGGATGCTAAACCTGAAGTCAAGGACGATTTGAGGATGATGCAAAGCCCCAAGCTGCCAGAACAGGTGACAAAAAAGTCAAAATCACTGAGAGCTAAAGTCCACAAGGATACACAAAGGTCACCACCAAAATCTCCTCTGAAGAAACAGATTCTGCCAGACAGTACAGTGGATCTTCTAAGATCAAAAGTTACTCAAATGCAGGAACACAATGCTCAGCAGTTGCAAGAAAAAGGTGCAATATTACAACAAAACGAGCCAACATCCACAGAAGCAGGTGATCAAAGCAAAGCCAATGTAGAAAAAGTTCAACCCACGGACACTGTCACCACAAAAGCACTCAATACAGAAAGAAATTCTGAGAAGATCAAGTGCAACACTGTTGGTGAGAATGAAGAAAAGCTGTCAAAAGAAGTAAAGCTAGATTTTCAGCTAGATAAGAACCTCATGTCTTTTCGCACTTGGAAAAGATGTGGCCAACCACATTTGGAAGATGCTCCTGAATTTGTGAGCATATCAAGAAACAAACGAGCAGAATGCTGGGGAATCATTGCCACCACCATTGAGGTAAGTTCACAGGTCATCAAAGCTCAATTGCACGTGATCACAGCAAAGGATATGCTAGAAGACATCATAATGGGAATTCCAATGGCCCAGAAGATGTTAGAGATACATAATTCAATGAAGATGCAGTCTTCAAAGGCAACAAAGAATGAAGACCAAGATTGGTTACCCGCAGACGACAGTACAAAGTCCTCAAGCACAGTTAAAATGGAGACTCATATTAAAGCAAATCTTATTGAAGATGATTCATCTCCATTGAACAGAACTTCAGACGAGCTTAAAGTAAATTAGGCAATAGCAACCACGATAGCTATGGAGCAAAAAATGCCACCAAAGCTAGAAGGAATGAAGATCAAAATTGCAGACAAAGGTAAAACTAAAGTGGAACTTCCACCGATTAGCAAATAAGATGTGAAAGCATATGCCTCTACATCAAAGAACCCTCATGGATGAGCTTCTTCAAGAAAGTTAGGCTTTCAAAACTTCAAGTCATTTGCTAACCCAACTAAAACCTCTAAGGAGACACCAAGAAAAGCAAAGATATGTCAGCCAAAGTACTCAAGAAAGCAAAGGAAAGTCAAGCAAGTGTTTGTTCCAAGAAATTTATTCAAAGTCAATGATCCAGTTTGGATTAAGGAAGAGAAATCAACACAGAAAGACAAACACATGGGATGGATAGCATCACAATGGAGCTTAAAGGAACAGGAGTACTATGGAGGTAACAGACAGATATGGGCTCCAAAACCACAGGTTAGAGTAGATGAAGTAACTTCAAGTCCCTCCCAAGAAAGAAGGTGTTGGGGTATAAAGCCCAATGTGGTCACCCAGGTAAGTGGGCGGGCCGCCAGGTATGTACACATATTCTTTTGTAAAAACCTAATAAGAACTCACTATGCTCTACACATTACAGTAGAGTGAGTTCACCATATCGTCGTCCTCTTCTTCTCGCACTCTCTCTCGCGTTGCACTTACGCTCGTACTCCTTCAAATGGTATCAGAGCTCGGATCGAGGCTGGGGCAGCACTGCAGGAGGCTAGAGTCACCAGCTCAGATTGGAGTGAAATTCGACAGGCGAAGACACGACCCCAAATCTTCTGGGTAGCAGGAGTCACCTGCTCAGATTAGAGGTAGCCAGAGTCACCTGCTCAGATTGGAGTGAGATTCGACAGGCGAAGACACGGCCCCAAATCTTGTGGGCGAACCCAAAGGGCTCGGCGTTCTCAGAATTTCATTCTGAGGTCATCTCGGCCATCGTTCGGCTTCGACAAAGTTCTACGCTGGCCATTTTCGACTACGTGGTCTCGGTGGGTGCAGATCCGACTCTGCAAATTTGGGGTTTTGGCCTACAACTGCAGGTGCTGAGGATATCTGCACTTCCAGAGTGCTGATTTGTGGCTGTCTACACATCGAAGGACGGCTCACAGTTCTTGGAGGCGTGTCACATATGACACGGGCGCATCTACACACAGACTGTAGGAGACATCCAATAGTTCATCAGGTAGCTTGTGTTTACTGCTTGATATTCCAGATTTCATCCTGACATTGCAGGTACTTCCACATGGGATGTATTGTTAGAGATGATGTATGTCTGTTGAGGGTTTGCTGGCTGTGAGTCACGCAGCAAACAACCGCCGCAGCGGTTACAGCATATAGTGGGAAATTTGTGGATGTATGACTTTGTGGGAAGTCTATGTACTGTCAGATTTACTACAGCCTTTGTTGAGGGACGAGTGAGGTTTTATTGAGCTGGGGGATTCTCGAATGTTGAGATCCTTTCGGTGATACAGGTCTTGGAGCGATCCCTCGAGCACCCTTAGATAGGCAGCTAGGATGTAACTGTAAGCTAGACAGTTGGGATTGCATCTTTGATTTACTGACGTTGAGGCATTGTCGCAATCTATGCTTACAGGACAATGACAGGATAGTGAGAGACAGTACAGGTGCAGGACAGGTTTACCCGCAGCTTACAGTTTCAGAGAGACAGTGTTTTTTGAGCTGTTTTTTGTCTGTTTTTTGAGTACACCAGAGCCATTTTACAAAGGAGACTCTGCCAAAATTTATGCAGAATCTGAAGCCTTCTTGGTTCATTTGACAGGTTGATATTGGTTCAGAGGTCAGTTTACAGGGGAAACTCTGTCGAATTTTTCCCAGGAAAGTAAACCACTGTGAAGCGTAGCTATGGCTGGATCACAGGACACTGCTCTTTACAATATCAAGAAGCTGGATGGAACCAATTTCCCATTGTGGAAGAAGCAAATTTGGCACGTGTTGGTACAAAAGAAGCAGATAAAACCTATAAAGCTCAAGGGGATAAAAACAGAAGATATGGACGAAGATGAATGGAGCGAAATGGATGAATTGGCACTTTCTACCATTATGCTAACTTTGGCAGAAAGCGTTTACTTCAATGTAGCAGACGAGATGTCGGCTTATCAAGCATGGATAAAGCTGAGTGATCTTTATGAGAAGCAGAGTGCAGCTTCACAGGTATACTGGCTTAAGAAGCTTGTTGACTTGAAGATGAAAGAAGGGACACCTATGTCCAATCATCTGAATGAATTCAACACCATCTACAGTCAGTTGTCAGGTCAAGGTGTCCAGTTTGATGAACCTGTTAGAGCTATGTTCCTGTTGATCACATTGCCGGAAAGTTGGGACACTTTTCGCACAGCTTTGAGTAATTTTGCACCTCCAGATGGTTTGAACATAGCAGGTGTAGAAGGAAGTCTGCTTGCTGAAGAAACCAATAGAAAGACAATGGACAAAGGCAAAGGAACAGCCTTAGTTGTCAAAGGAAGGACCAAAGAAAAGTACAAAGGTGGAAAGAGGAATCAGTCTCGTAGCAAGTCCCGCAATGCTAAAGGCAAGAGTGACATAGAATGCTACCATTGTGGCAAGAAGGGTCACATGAAAAGAGACTGCAGAGAATGGAAAGCAGAAAAAGGCAAAGAGAAAGCTGAAGACCATGGTGAGAAGAACAAGTCCTCAGTGAAGATTCAAGAAATAAATGTGACAAACACTGTTGCAGAGGATGACAGTCTAGTGTCAGGAGACATCTACTTCTTGAAGAATACAATGGACCCAGCTCTTCTTACAGCATCTGATGGAAATGCACTGAGTGACTGGATTATAGACATAGGGGCATCACTTCATGTGTCTCCAAACAAGGAGTGGTTTACCTCTTATGTGACCACACAAGATCATGCTCGGCTAGGCAATGGGCAGACATGTGAGATCTTAGGTGTTGGAGATGTTCAATTGAAGTTTCAGAATGGCTCTTCTTTCACGGTGAAGAATGTGAGACATGTTCCTGCAATTACAAAGAGCTTGATAAGCACATGTTTACTTGATGATGTTGGCTACGTCACCACTTTTGGACAGAACATGTGGAAGATATCCAAGGGTTCTATGACAGTAGCACATGGAGTAGAGTCTGGAGGACTTTACATGATTTATATATCAAATGTCTCTAAAAATGTAATCAATGTAACCGAGCAGCCGAACGTTTCTTTGTGGCATAGCCGGTTAGGACATATGTCCAAGAAGGGAATGGAAATCTTGTCTCGTTCTGGTTATTTGCCTGGCTTTTCATTTAATGATTTTGAATCCTGTGAACATTGTCTGTATGGTAAGCAAACACAGCAGCCACATAAGCATAGAAGCAGTAGAAGAGATACACAGTTGGCACTTGTTCATAGTGATTTGTGTGGACCTATGCCTAACCTATCTCTAGGGGGAGCTTCCTACTTTATGACATTTATAGATGATTACTCGAGGAAAGTATGGGTTTACTTTCTCAAGCACAAGGATGAAGCGTTTAGCGTTTTCAAAACGTTTGTGACACTTGTGGAGAATCAGAGTGGCAAGAAGCTTAAATGCTTACGCACTGACAATGGTGGAGAGTATGTTTCAAAGGCCTTTCAGGACTTTTGTGAGTCAAAAGGTATAAAACGTGAACTTACTGCTCCTTACAATCCTCCTCAAAATGGTGTTGCTGAGAGGATGAATAGGACCATACAAGAGAAGGTCAGAAGTATGTTGTCTAATGCACAACTGCCAAATGGGTTTTGGGCTGAAGCTGTATTCAACAACTGTTCATCTTATAAATAGATCTCCTAGCAAGGTTTTGCAGAAGGATTCAGTGCCAGAGATGGTATGGTCAGGCAAAATGCCCTCATACAAGCATCTCAGAGTCTTTGGCTGTGAGGCATATACTCACGTTCCAAAGGAATTTAGGAACAGACTTGAGCCAAAGAGTAGAAAGTGCATCTTTCTAGGTTATGGTAATTCCGGTGAGATGGGGTACACACTTTGGGATCCCGAATCCAGAAAGGTTATCCGCAACAATGATGTTCACTTTAATGAATCCAAATATCATTCTAAACCAGAGAGGGTTGAGGAGATTAGAAGAGTTTTCTTCCAAGAAGATGGACCTGCACGTGCAAGACAAAATGTCAGGGCTCAAGAGGAGCAAGGACAAGATAGATTGGAACCACAGGTTGTGGCTGAGCCTGAGCCACCTATTTTGCGTAGATCTGGACGTATCACACGACCTCCTGATCGGTTTGTTCCATCTATGAACTATGTCATGTTGACTGATTGCAATGAGCCTTCATGTTACAAGGAAGCAGCGCAAATGAAGGACTCCGGGAATTGGCAATTGGCCATGCAGTCAGAGATGACAGCTCTGCATAAAAACCAGACATGGAAGCTAGTTAAATTACCACAGGGCAAACATGCTCTACCTTGTAAATGGGTTTACAGGTATAAGATCACCGGTCATGATAGTCAGCCAAAGTACAAAGCAAGGCTTGTTGCCAAGGGCTTTAAGCAAGAACAAGGCATTGACTTTGATGAAGTCTTCTCTCCGGTGGTCAAGATGACTACATTGAGATGCTTTCTTGCATTGGTTGCCATATTAGATTTGGTGTTGCACCAAATGGATGTCAAGACAGCGTTCTTGCATGGTGATTTACAAGTGGAAATTTACATGCAGCAGCCAGAAGGGTTTGTTGAGAAAGGCAAGGAAGATTTGGTATGCCAGTTGTTAAAGAGTCTTTATGGATTAAACAATCACCGAGGGCATGGTACCATAAATTCCACAAGTTTATGCTTTCTCAAGGCTACAAACGTAGTGAGTTCATTCACTGTCTATATACAAAGAAGGCTAAGGATGGTAGTTGGCTGATCCTTATTTTGTATGTGGATGACATGTTGATTGCTGGCAAGCACTTGGAAGAAATTTCAGCTTTGAAGTCAAAGATGGCAAAATCGTTTGACATGAAAGACATGGGTGAGGCAAGTCATATACTTGGTATGCGCATTGAGAGAGACAGATCAAAGAAGTTGATTTGGTTATCTCAAACAGAGTATATTGATAAGGTTTTGCAATGTTTCAATATGGAGAAGGGAAAGGTATTGAGTGTTCCATTGCCACCATATGTGAAACTTAGCAAACAAGATTGTCCTGTGTCTGAGGAAGAGCAGGCTGAAATGGATAAGATTCCATATGCTTCTGTAGTGGGTAGTTTGATGTATGCAATGATTGCTACTCACGCCCAGACATTGCATTTGCAGTGGGAGTAGTAAGTCGATACATGTCAAACCCAGCAAGAAACATTGGGAGGCAGTGAAAGGAATATTGAGATACCTGAAAGCTACAAAGAGTATGCATATATGCTATGGGAGTCAGGAGCTAAGTGTAAAGGGTTTTACAGATTCAGATTATGCAGGTGACTTAGACAACCGAAGGTCTACGTCAGGGTATGTCTTTACATTGGCTGGTGGAGCAGTATCATGGCGTTCTAGATTACAAGATTGTGTTACTCAATCTACTACAGAGGCTGAATATGTTGCAGCATCAAAGGCATGCAAAGAATCAATTTGGCTTAATTAACTAGTAACAGATTTGGGAATCAAAGAAGAGATGCCCGTGTTATATTGTGATAGTCAGAGTGCTATACAACTGGCTCGCAATCCAGTTTATCACTCAAAGACAAAGCATGTGGATGTGAAGTATCATTTCATCAGGGAAATGCTCGAGGATAAGCAAATTCATCTTGTCAAAGTTCACACCACAGAAAATCCTGCTGATCTACTTACAAAAGGACTTCCCTTAGAGAGCTTTGCGCATTTTCTCAAGCAGTTAGGTGTAGGGTAGTACATCACTTCTCTACATCTCTTGTATATTAGCTTGTATAGTAGCTTCTCTCACACTTAAAGTACCACATTGGACTTTAAGTGGGAGGTTGTTGGGGTATAAAGCCCAATGTGGTCGCCCAGGTAAGTGGGCGGGCCGCCAGGTATGTACACATATTCTTTTGTAAAAACCTAATAAGAACTCACTATGCTCTACACATTACAGTAGAGCGAGTTCACCATATCGTCGTGCTCTTCTTCTCGCACTTTCTCTCGCGTCGCACTTCCGCTCGTACTCCTTCAGAAGGCCCACAAGGTATCAACCTCGACAACATCCTAGGATACCTAAGAAGTAGGTATACAACAGAACAACATTGAATGATGCTAAAGTCTACCACAACTCACAAGAGGATACAGAACAAAGATGGATCTCAAAGAATTTTCTTCTTGGACAAGGATTCTACACAGGGTATACAAAGATTTGGCTACTAGTCAACCACAAGCCAAAAACAACTACACCGGACTTGCATGAAGAGCTCAAGATCTCAGTAGGACCTAGAGCTCAACAAAGTCAACATAGGAGTTACAAAGGTCATCAAGAGGTTTGGATTCCTAAGTCTTTCAATGCTCCTAGTCAAAAGCTAGATGCCAAAAGTGAACAAACAACACCAAAGACTTATATCAACATGCCTAGTTGGAGATTCAAACAACCAATGGAGTTTTCATAGTCAAAGAAGGACAACCCAACCAACGCAAATGTAGATTCAAAGATGATAAAACTGGTATAGCAAAAGAAACCTTCAATGCCAACTTGGTCCTTCACTAATCCTCTTTTTGAGGATTCCATCTTACTTTTACCTGAAGAAAGAAATGTTTGTAGTGAGCACAAGAATGTAAAAAGTCAATTCGCGAGGGTGCAAAAAACACTTTTTGGCATAGTAAGAGTCGGGCTGCTGATCCATAAAATGAGCAAAGCATTAGTCTCAAAGCTTCAAGTCATATTAAACTTTGTGCTAAGAGTCGTAGTTATTAGGCTTACGCTCAAGCTGGAAGAGTTGAGTATATTTAAAGTCATGTTGCTCATGCTGGATGAGATGAGCATAAGAGTCGAAGTCTATTAACTTACAATTGGTGGAGTGTCGTAGAGTCCAACACTCAGGCACAATGCACAATAAGATGAGAGCACATATCCTCGTCAATGAAAACCATTCTTAAAGGGGTGCTAGCTTGCAAAGCCATGTCATATGCTTTTATAGCTACACCATCTTTTTGAATAACCCCTCAAAATCTTTCTTGCACAACATATTGTTTTCCATGCATTTCTGTGTATGCATAAATAGGATGTCCCACCATTGGACATATGCATTAGACACTCTTTTTTTGCTTCCACCTATGCACCTTGAGTAGACTACAACAGGAAAACCAATGTTCCATCATGCTACCCTCTCATATTTGCTGCCTTTTTAATTCCATATCTATCAACAAATAATCCCTTCACTGCTTTATTAATATTCTCCATGCTAATAAGTACTCCAATAATGCGCGTATCCCAAAGGCACTTTTTTCCCAGTGGGTTTTTTCCCTTTGGTCATCCAGGTATTAGACCCTAATTTAGAACCTCATCATTCTATTTCCCTTGTACATACTTTTCATAAATAAACAACAACCTCATCATGATGCTATTACAATGGAGAAATGCAACATCATCTCTCAAAATCGACTATTCAGACCAACGAAGATACTGCTCAAAATTGAACCTCATCAACAAATCCAACGACAAAATGAAGATCAACCCATCAACAACCAACCAAAACCTTCCACGGCCTCCAAGGACACTTTTTCAACAGTGCCCGAGGATGGACACTAAAATAGGAAGGGGGGAATGTTAACTGAGTCAACGTCAGTTAACAGAAGCTGCTAAAGACTGAAGATGTACGAATGCACATCGAAGATCAACGTGAAGAAGCAGCAAAGATTGGAGTTACACATTTTTCACATTTTCCCAAAATGGTCACGTATTGTAAATTCCCAATTTATTTCAAGCCATTGTAATATTTTAATGTGTTATGGGCTCAATGGGAGTTCCAAGTTGTAAAGAACAGGTGAGTTACTATACCTAAGTTGCAGATAGAATAAGTGTGGAGTCTCAAAGGTCTTGGGCGCCGGACATTACACATTTTAGACCTTGGCTAAGGTATAAAAGCCAACTTTGTAAAGATTTTATTAAGTTTTTGGATAAGAAATACACAGCGTGAGCTAAA